>NC_086317.1:280147658-280448491 GCF_036172605.1 Pelobates fuscus
TCCTGACTCACTTCAATTATGTACTGACTTACAGACCTGGTTCTAAAAACTCTAAAGCCGATGCATTATCTCGCCAATATGAACCTTCTACTGTACCTGAACCAGTTCTTTCTTCTATAGTTCCGAAATGCAATATCATTGCTAATACGAATCTCAGGATTCATTCTCCATTACTGGCCGAGATCATTAAGTTGCAACATCTAGCACCTAAACAGACTCCTGCGGGCCGTCATTTCGTTCCTCCTGCTCTTCAACTGGAACTTATACAGTGTTTACATAATAGCAAGATGGCGGGACATCCTGGTATTCGCAAAACTTACGCGTTGATCTCTAAGGACTTCTGGTGGCCTGCTTTACGGAGGGATATTGAGGAGTTCATCGCTGCATGTGAAGTTTGTACTAAAACCAAACAACCCCATACGCTTCCATGTGGATTCCTGCACCCCTTGGAGGTTCCAGAAAAACCATGGTCCTGTTTGGCCATGGACTTTATTGTCGATCTACCTATCTCTAAAAGACAGACTGTTATCCTCACCGTGGTTGACAGGTTTACTAAGATGGCACACTTCATTCCCCTGCCTAAACTCCCGTCTTCTCCCGAATTGGCAGAGATATTCGCTAAGGAGATTTTTCGCCTACATGGGATACCCTCTCAAATTGTATCGGACAGAGGCTCCCAATTTGTTTCCCGCTTTTGGAGGTCCTTCTGCTCTCAACTTGGTATTAAATTAAACTTTTCTTCTGCCTATCATCCTCAGTCTAACGGAGCTGCTGAACGTACCAACCAGAAAATCGAACAATATTTACGATGCTTTGTTTCTGAACACCAGGATGATTGGGTCGGTTTGATTCCTTGGGCGGAGTTTGCACACAACAATCTCGTTTGCGATTCTACTCATTCAAGCCCCTTCTTCATGAATTATGGTTTTCATCCGTCTATTCTTCCTTCGGATTCCCCTTCCCAGGGGGTGCCGTCGGTTGATGTTCATGTTGCCAATTTGAGGAAGTTGTGGGATCAAACTCGACAAATCCTTGTGCACAACTCTATGTTGGTCAAGAAACACGCTGATAAACGTAGAAGGGCGGCTCCGGTCTTTGTTCCAGGTGATAGGGTATGGCTGAGCACGAGGAACATCCGTTTAAAAGTGCCCTCCATGAAGTTCGCTCCTCGTTATATTGGACCCTACAGGGTGCTGACCCGTATCAATCCAGTTGCGTATCGTTTAGCTCTTCCTAATACCTTACGCATCCCGAACTCGTTTCACGTTTCACGTTTCATTGCTGAAACCACTCATATGTAACAGATTTTCCTCCACAATAGCCCCTCCTCGCCCCGTTCAGGTGGAGGGTCAGGAGGAGTATGAGGTTAACTCTATTATTGATTCTCGAATCTCCCGGGGGAGAGTACAATATCTGGTTGATTGGAAGGGATATGGTCCTGAGGAGAGGAGTTGGGTACCTCAGGAGGATGTTCATGCTCCCCGTCTCCGCAGGGCGTATCACTCTCGCTTCCCATCTCGTCCCGGTTCATTCCGCCCGGTGGGCGTATCTGAGAGGGGGGGTACTGTCAGGGTACCTGTGGTCTCTACCTCCGAAAGAGGTAGAGACTTAGCTGTTCCTCCATCCAGACGGTCTGATGGCTCCCTTCCCCGCGGTCTATCCGGTCATGCTAGGCCGGCCGCGAGGGAGTGACTGCCTTTTACAGCATCTAGGCAGGAAGTAGTCATCAGGACACTCCCCCGGAACAACCTGTCAGTCAATGGCTGCAGGACCAATCAGGACGCCTTGGAGGCGTGGTTACTGCTCTGAACAGGGTATTTAACAGAGCTTCTTTCATTAGCTCATTGCCCTGTCGTGGTTCTAGCTTGTTCTAGTCACTCAGTGCTTGTGTATTCTATTATCCCTTTTGGTTTTGACCCGGCTTGTTTACCTTACTCTGCTTATCTCTGTTACCCTTGATTCGGCTTGTCTCTCGCTTACCTGTCTTCTGTTACCCTCGACCTCGGCTTGTCTTTGACCATTCTATACTGTACTACTTACGTTAGTCCGGCCATTCTAAGGTCCGGTATACGTATCTGGCTACTGTTTGTACTCTGCGTGTTGGATCCCTGTCCCGATCCTGACACCTGTGAACCCAAATTACTGTTTCATACTTTTAACTATCTTCTTCGCCCTGTTGTTCCTTCTCCTCCTACCAACTTGACCACCACAAACTTTGCAACTCACTTCACTGAGAAGATTTCTACAATCATCGAAGAGATCTCTCATCTCTCTCCATCCCCTACCAACTTTTCCCCCAAACACACTCCCTCACCTGTCCATGCTCATTTGCACCCGCTAAGGCAGAAGTGGTTTCTGCTCTGCTCCGGTCCTCCCACCCCACCACCTGTTCCCTCAATCCTATTCCCTTGTATCTCATCCGCACTTTGTGTCCTTCTCTTGCTCTGCCTCTCACTAAAGGTTTTAATCTCTCCCTCTCCTCTGGCACATTTCCTCCACCCTTCAAAAATGCAACCATAACCCTGTAACCTATCTCGCTACTGCCGTTTGCCTCCAAGATCCTTGAGAGAGTTGTGTATGCGAGGTTGACAGACTTCTTTAAATCCAACCCTCTGCTTGACCCACTTTAATCTGGATTCCACGCTCATCACTCTGTTAAAACAGCTGCGACCAAACTATCCAATGATCTTATCACTCCAAAATCCTGTGGCCAGTACTCTATCCTAATTCTCCTCGACCATTCTGCTGCTTTTGACACTGTTGATCATCAACAACTTCTTCTCATCCTCCGTAATCTCGGTCTATGCGATACCACTCTCTCCTCGTGCACTTCCTACCTCTCCCAGAACCTTTTCAGTGTTTCTTTCTCTGGCTCTGCCTCTTCTCCCCAACCCCACCCCTGTTGGTGTTTCTCAAGGGTCTGTCCTTGGTCCCCTATTGTTTTCAATCTATACTGCCTCCCTTGAAAAACGTATCAGCTCCTTCAGGTTCCATTATTATTTCTATGCGGATGACACGCATATTTATCTGTCCTCCCCTGATTTCTCCCCACCCCTCTTGACTCGTGTCTCTGACTGCCTCTATGCTTTTTTAAACTGTATGGCTGCTCATTTCTTTAAACTTAACCTGTCCAATAAACAAAGGGGATAAGCAAGTGCACTGGAGGGACTCCTTCAAGTCATTTTCACCTATAACCTTAGAGTTATAGAAAATAACTAAAGAATAACTTAAGTAATGAATGTGTGTGTGTGTGTGGGGGGGGGGGATTCTTTCTTTACACAATTATTTATAGATCTGGGTGGTGCAGTAGACATTGCTTACCTAGATTTCAGTAAGGCTTTTGACACTGTTGGACATATAAGGCTTATCAATAAACTGTAATCTTTAAGTTTGGATTCCAAAATTGTTGAATGGGAAAGGCAGTGGCTGAGTGACAGGCAACAGAGGGTTGTAGTCAATGGAGTATATACGAAGCATGGTCTTGTTACTGGTGGGGTACCTCAGTAGCCAGACGACACATAGTTCTGGGAGTACAAGCTGGAATGTTTTTATCTGGCCAGATGGCATGCTTTTATACATTTCTGAACACAGACAAGCACGCTCATTACACTCCCACACAAAACAGGATAATCCCTCCCCTTTGCCTGGGAGATAATTGAGTCAGGAACTGTACAAAACTCAATTATGTCTAGGCACAAAAAACACACATTTCACAAACACCCCAAAATTACCTTTAAACTACATGAAAACCATACAAAAGTTATGTCCCCTGATAGCCCCGATCTGGGTGACCAACATCTCCAAAAATCACCCAAATCGGTTCAGGGGTTCGGGATTTCGATTGAAGTCCTAAATCACCCAGATCGGTTCAGGGGCTCCTGCCCAAACTAGTTCCAGGTAAAAAGTGGTAGCGGCCGGTAGTTTAAAAGAGAACAAACTACAGAACAGAATCCATTGCCATACCATGGTGCTTGTTCCCTTCATCCAGACGAACGATCCCACCGAACAGTGTTCTTCTAAGTGTAACAATACCTTACCTTGCCTCCTTGGACCCGCGCAGCAAGGCATCCTCTTCCGGTGAGCGGCACAGCCCTTCTGATGCCGGCCGCTCACACCGCTCGATTTTTTATAATACGGCGCATGCGCGCCGTAGCCGGCAAGTACATGCCGACGTAACTCGGACGCGACCACGCCCCCGGACCTTTTGGGGGCGTGGTTTTAAAGCAATATACCCCACACTATAAAAGGGCGTCCCTGACAGTTGTAAGGTGCCCTAGTGTGGTTCTTGTTGGTTCCCCTAGTGCTCTCAAGCTAATCTATTGATTCTTTCCTGGTTATTGACTTTTGGCTTTCCTTATTTGACTACTCTACTCTCTGGTTCCCCGTACTTTGGCTTGATTATCGTTTATCCGTCTTCCATACTCCCTTGATCTCTAGCTTTTCCTTTTTACTACTCTAAATGTTAGTCCGGCCATTCTAAGGTCCGGTACACGTTCTATTTTAGGTTACACTCTGTGAGAAGGGGTCACTATCGTGACATTACACTAGGGCCATGGACCCTGCAGGTGTTAACCCTCTTGGGCCATTACCTGACAATCGGTTCGAGGAACTGGATCATCGTATGGACCAGATCGCTCTAGCCATACAAACTTTACTAACCCGTACTGCTCATCTCCAACCGGAGGCGCAAATCCCTACCCAGAGACCTCAGGAACACCCTATGGAAATGCTTGCTGCAAGCACTTCCAATCAGGCTACGTCTCCTCTTCGATATGGGGGTGATCCTAAGGGATGTCGAGGTTTCTTGAACCAAGTCAGCATTTATTTTGAACTCCATCCAAGAGCATATCCTACTGACAGGGCTAAAATTGGTTATATAATCACCCTATTAGTAGATCGGGCATTAGTCTGGGCTAATCCCTTGTGGGAAAACGACAACCCCATAGTATTTAACTATACTGAATTTGTCGCGGCTTTTAGGAGAACCTTTGACCCCCCAGAGAGAAGGACTAACGCTGCCAAAACTTTGTTACGTTTGAGACAAGGCCCTCGTTCCCTAGTTGACTATGCTCTGGAATTCCGTACTCTTGCTGCTGAGGTTAGATGGAACGAACAAGCGTTTGTATATGTATTTATGAATGGATTATCTGACAAACTCTTAGATGAAGTGGCCACCAGAGATTTACCTAATACTCTGGAGGAACTAATCACTTATCTGGCTCACATTGAAGAAAGTCTCTGGCATAGGCAGAACACTAGGGAGAGACCTAGAAGGGTGCTGGAACGCCTAGCCTTGACTTATCCCTCGTCTGAGACAACAACAGTTACTCCTCCAGAGCCAATGCAATTGGGAGTTACACGATTGTCTGAGACAGAGCGACAATACCGTAGAAGGGAGGGCTTATGCTTGTATTGTGGTAAGAAAGGACATTCCCGCTTTACATGTCCTAACCGGCCGGAAAACTCCCGCACCTAAGCCCTCAAGGAGGACAGGCCTTGGGTGTTTTGTGTATGTCCTCCTTCAATGATAAGAAAGATCTTAGGCTTCTTCTACCTGCGACTATATAATGGGAAAGAAAAAAGGTGTCAACCATTGCTTTAAAGATTCTGGGGCAGCCGAGAATTTTGTGGATCACGAATTCAGGCAGAAACATGCTCTCCCATTTCAAAATAGATCCGCACCCTTGGCCGCTGAGGCCATAGATGGTAGACCACTGTCGGTACCTCTAATTACCCAGGAAACTATTCCTCTGGTATTATCTGTAGGTTTCCTTCATAAGGAGTTTATTACCCTGCAACAGATAATTTCTCCCATCTTTCCTGTTATTCTTGGTTTCCCTTGGCTCTCCCAGCATAATCCTTCAATAGACTGGGAAAGAAAAGAAATTCTAAAATGGGGAGAATCTTGTCACCGAAAATGTATTTCCCCAATCAAACCAGTAGGTCTGATTAATATACCTACTATGGAACCTTTGACCACCCAGATACCCAAACAATATTCCGATCTTAAAGCTGTCTTTGAACCACGAGAGGCAGAAAAATTACCTCCTCGCCGTGCATATGATTGCGCCATCGACTTGTTACCCGGCACTATGCCCCCTCGAGGCACTGTATATCCCCTTTCTATAGCTGTGAATAAGGTATTAGAGGAATACATTACAGAAAATTTAAGTAAAGGGTTTATTTCGAAATCTTCATCTCCAGCGGGCGCTGTTTTTTTCTTTGTTTCCAAAAAGGAGGGAGATTTAAGACCCTGTATCGATTACAGGGGATTAAACAAGATAACTATACGGAACGCTTATCCTATTCCGTTAGTTACTGAACTATTTGACAGGTTAAAAGGATTAAGAAAGGACATGAATGGAAGACTGCATTTAATACTCGCTATGGTCACTACGAGTACCGGGTTATGCCCTTCGGGTTATGTAACGCACCGGCAGTCTTCCAAGACTTAATTAATAATGTTTTAAGAGATTATTTACAGATGTTTGTAATAGTCTATTTGGATGATATACTGATCTACTCTAAAAACATGAAAGAACACTATAAACATGTCAGGTTAGTTCTTTCTAAATTATTGAAAAATGGACTCTATTGTAAGCTGGAGAAATGCTTGTTTCACAAAGACGAAGTGCATTTCCTGGGTAACATTATATCAGGAACTGGTTTCTAAATGGAACCAAAAAAGCTAGAAGCCATTCAGCAATGGCCCTTACCCGTTGGACTTAAAGCCATCCAACGCTTCCTGGGGTTTGGTAATTATTACCGGAAATGTATTAAGGGGTTTTCCTCCATAACCGCCCCTATTACGGCCATGACTAAAAAGGTAAGGAATCATGTGGAATGGGGTCTAGATGCTAAAAGAGCTTTTGAGAGGTTAAAAGAGGCTTTTTCTTCAGCCTCGGTGTTAAGACATCCTAATCCTTCCCGTCCTTTTTTACTTGAGGTAAATGCATCCGAAACAGGTATAGGAGCTGTGCTATCTCAAAGACCTTCAGATGATCAACCTCTACACCCCTGTGGATTTTTTTCGAGTTAACTGAAACGGAAGAAAGATATGATATAGGGGATAGAGAATTGTTGGCGATTATTTCTGCTCTTAAGGAATGGCGTCATTTGCTTGAGGGGTCACCCGTCCCTATTACCATTCTTACTGACCATAAGAACCTTTCTTATTTCGGAGAAAATGTCCGACAGACAAATCCGATGGTCCCTATTTCTAAACCGTTTCAATTACATTGTAACATATAGACCGGGGTCGAAAAATACTAAAGCTGATGCCCTATCCCGCCAATATGAACACTTATCACCCGAAGACGTCTTGTCCTCCATAATCCCTACTGATCGCATAGTAGCCACTGTACATGCTAAAATCTCTTCGGGTATGATGGAAGAACTTTCTAAATTCCAGGATCGGACTTCATTGACTGTTCCCCAAGGTAAATTGCACGTGTCCTTAGCCTATCGGAATAGAGTCCTATCCCTTATGCATGATTCCAAATTGGCAGGGCATCCAGGAATACATAAAACTGAATCGTTGCTTGAAGAACAGTTCTGGTGGCCTTCATACAAGAAGGATGTTCGTGAATTCGTTCTTGCATGTAGTATCTGTTCCTCGACTAAATCTCCCAAAGGCCGACCTTTTGGTCTTCTCATGCCATTGCCTATTCCAGATACACCGTGGTCGAGTATTGCCATGGATTTTGTAGTGGACCTGCCTCGTTCCAGGAATCACAGCGTCATATTGACTATTATAGACAGATTCTCTAAAATGTCCAATCTGGTTCCACTTAGCAAATTGCCTTCTTCTTCCGAACTGGCTTCTGTGTTTATAAGGGAGGTTGTCCATTTACATGGTATACCCCAAGATATTGTTTCCGACAGGGGCCCGCAATTTGTTTCACGCTTCTGGAAAGCATTTTGTAAACAATTAGGTATCAACCTTAACCTTTCATCTTCCTACCATCCAATGAATCAATGCCTAGAACAGTATATCCGCTGTTTTACTTCAGTTCATCAAGATGATTGGGTTGAGTTGCTACCATGGGCAGAATTTGCCCACAACCACCAAGTGCACGAATCTACTCAACATAGCCCCTTTTTTTTTAATCAATTTTGGTTTTAACCCTACTACCCTTCCGAGTTAATTTTCTTCTACGGGAGTGCCAAGTGTTGACAACACTGTCCGGAATATGAAGGAGACTTAGGGGTTAAACATATTTTGATTCAAAGGGCCAAGATTCAAAAAACTAATGCGGCAGGCATCGAAAGGCTGCCCCCACATTTATGGTCGGTATAGGGTATGGCTGAGTACTCGTAACATAAAACTTAAGGTCCCGTCCATGAAGTTTGCACCACGTTTTATTGGACAATTCCAGGTAGTTAAACGCATCAACCCTGTATGTTATAGCCTGCGTTTGCCATCTACCATGAAGATACCTAATTAATTTCATGTTTCCCTTCTCAAACCTTTAATATGTAATCGTTTTACTCAAAGACCCTCGACACCTCTTCCTGCTGTTGTTGAGGAGCAAAACGAATACGAGGTAAAGTCCATTTTAGATTCCCGTGTTTCTAGAGGGAAACTTCAATATCTCTTGGATTGGAAGTGTTACGGTCCCGAAGAGCGTTCATGGGTGTCTGATGTTCACGCCCCTCGCCTGGTTCGTTTATTTGAAAGTTGGCGTTCTGCCCACCCTGGGGGCAGTTCTAGAGGTGGGGTGCTGTAACGATACCTTACCTTGCCTCCTCGGACCCGCGCAGCAAGGCATCCTCTTCCGGTGAGCGGCACAGCCCTTCTGACGCCGGCCGCTCACACCGCTCGTTTTTTTATAATATGGCGCATGCGCGCCATAGCCGGCAAGTACATGCCAACGTAACTCGTATGTGGCCACGCCCCCGGACCTTTTGGGGGCGTGGTTTTAAAGCAATATACCCCACACTATAAAATGGCGTCCCTAACCGTTGTAAGGCGCCCTAGTGTTGTTCTTGTTGGTTCGTCTAGTGCTCTTAAGCTAATCTATTGATTCTTTCCTGGTTATTGACTTTTGGCTTTCCTTATTTGACTACTCTACTCTCTGGTTCCCTGTACTTTGGCTTGGCTATTGTTTATCCGTCTTACGTACAGCCTTGATCTCTGGCTATTCCTTTTGACTGCTCTAAACGTTAGTCCGGCCATTCTAAGGTCCGGCACATGTTCTATTTTAGGTTACACTCTGTGAGAAGGGGTCACTATCATGACACTAAGTTATATAAAACCGAACGCAGGCGATCATGGAAGTTCAGCGGTGTTCGGGAGTTTCAGTGTCTGTTTTCAGTTCGATGACCATACACACGTGTATACGAACAGCGGGCACCCAGACGAACCATTAGAACACTGCGGGTTAGGATCGTTACAGTCTATCCATTAGACTTAACAAGCTCCTGGTGGTCCATATTTTGTGCAGCGGTTTGGTTCCCAAACAGCATAGGGGAATCACACAAACCAAGCCAGTTGAATAGTATTTACAGGTTTCCCTGCAGTGTCCATAGTCTGTGGGCAGGAGGCTGGCAAGCAGGCTCCTCCAGGAGCTTGTGGCAAACTCACGTGGGAAGGGGAGTTTGTCACAGAAGGTCTTGATGGTAAGGTATGTCTTTTTGTTCCAGGAGGGATAAGCCAAATGACAAATGATTTAGGTAAACTAGAAAAATGGTCAGAGCGGTGGCAGCTGTGGATAAGTGCAAGATAATGCATCTTGGACGTTAAAACCCAAGGACAGAGTGCAGAACATTTGATAGAGTCCTAACCTCAACATCTGAGTAAAGGGATTTAGGGGTAATTATTTCAGAAGACTTAAAGGTAGGCAAACAATGTAATAGAGCAGCAGGAAATGCTAGCAGAATGCTTGGCTGTATAGGGAGAGGTATTAGCAGTAGACAGAGGGAAGTGTTCATGCCATTGTACAGAACACTGGTGAGACCTCACTTAGAGTATTGTACGCAGTACTGGAGACCGTATCTTTAGAAGGATATTGATACTTTGGAAAGAGTTAGAGAAGGGCTACTAAACTGAATTACAGGCTAAAACTAGGAAAGGTTAAAGGATCTTAACATGTATAGATTGGAGGAAAGACAAGACGGGGGGGGGGGTATTATTATTATTAAAACTATTATTTATAAAGTACCAACAGATTCCACAGCGCTGTACAATTAGTGGAGAACATACAATATACACAGACAAATACAAAAGGAGGGTGGGTTGAGCCCAGTATAATTGAAGAGGCTTGCTGCAGAGATGGTATGTGTATTGGGTCTAAGGAGAAGTAGAGATAAACAGTTATTTCAAGGAATTTACAGCTAGGAGTGGCAAGCATTGGGGAGGAGTGTGAGGGCACAAGAAACAGGATTTTGCCCAATTCTGTCCAGGGCCATTCACACGTTAGTGAATATCCCCAACAGTAAATATAAATTGTTTACACCACATCTAACAGCTGCACTTGCCTGAATGCAAGCTACCCACCCTCTATTAGCTTAACTATTAATTGATTTGCAGCGAATTGAAATCCAATTGACAAATGTTAGGCAAAAGTAGCCAACCTGTAACTTTAACTGAGTTGGATATTTTCTACAATTGGCTATTTTAGCCTACATTGTGCTATTCAGATATCAGTTTGCTGAATTTAAGAGTTTAGCAAGTAAACTTGCTCAAACCCGGTGAAGCTGGTACCATATCGCTAACAAATTAACACATTTGCAGATAAATTGAAAGTTGATTATTTGCACTTGCCTGACAGCCTGTTCTGTTAGTATATCACCCATATGTTGGGGGTAAATCATTTACTTTTTATTTATCTGCAAATCGGAGCTATTTGATTATCCCTGTAAATAATGAATTCATTAATAGTGTATATTTAAATTGGAAGTATATATATGTATATTTTTAACGAAATCTTTCTTTCATTATGCTCAGATTGCCCTTAACCTCAGGATCAAGTGCCTAATTTATAAGTGTTACAATCTGGTAGCATGTTATTCCATTTGTCACCATATAAGGCAATAGGGTTTAAGAACAGAAGCAAGTTTAAATCCAGAGCACTGCAATAGATTTTGAGCATATCTCTGCATACAGAGATGTCAGTTAAGTATTATCACCTCATAAAGTGAAGTCAAGAGACTGATAGCAAGGCTGTTGAAGAGAAAGTTAACCTTTATTATCCTTTAGCAGTACACAGATCATTTCATAATCATTACCTTACCTTGAAAACCACTAGTGTTTATGAGGGGGTTGCAGTTTAGGGCTGGGGTAAAATGCTCCCTATTCGTTCCATGTGATTTTTCTTTTAGGGTCTTTCCCTATTCTCCCCTTGACGGTTTAGAGTGGGGGCATGCATTCTGAGCTGGTAACAGTTTCCAAGGAAATTCTTCTCTATGACTTAAACTTTATTTTAAAACTTTTTTCATTTTATTTTTTGGCATTTTAGGAGGGGTGCGGAGTGGGGGTTAAAGAATGTTGAGCAATAACGAATTATTACCATATTATTGTTTTTCATAAATGTTAGTAACTCTTAAATGCATGGGTGTCCAACCTTTTGGCTTCCCTGGGCCACTTTAAGCACATTGGAATTGTCTTGGGCAGCACATAAAATCTATAATATAATTAATTTATATAATAAAACTTCAAAAGCCCTTTTCTTAATTTTGTTTAGTAGTTAACTCCTGTATTTGTTATCCTTATGTGAGATTGCAATATTTAAGGATACCAACTATCTAGCAAACACATACAAATGTATATACATATGCACATATAACCACACATTTACACACACACAAACAATCACAGACTTAAGCACACAATCAGAAATACACACACATATAATCACAGACCTATACACACAGTCACATACATACATACATACATACATACACATACAATATTCACAGATGTACACACACACATACACACACAATCACAGACTCACACACACAATTACATACATACATACATACATACACACACACACACACACACACAATCACAGATCCACAAATGCACATACAATCACAGACCTATACACACAATCACAAATATATATATACACACACATACATACACACACACACTAACAGACCCACACACATTCACAGACCCCCACACACACATACAATCACAGACCTGCACACACAGTCACATACATGCACACAATCACAGAGCCACACACACATACAATCACATACATACACAATCACAGTGCCACATACAATCATACATACACAATCACAGATACACACACACACACATACAATCACAAACCTATACACTGAATCACACACACACACACACACATACACACTCAATCACTTTCCTTCTATTTTAGTGGTCCCCCTGCTTAGTTCCTCTCTCCCCCTTTAGTGTTCCTCTCCCCTCCCTCTTTTTTAGTGTTCTTTCCCACCTCCTCCCCAGTCCCATAGTGTTCTTTTCCCCTCCCCCATAGTGTTCCTCACCTGTCCCATAGTGTTCTTTCCCCCCTCCCCTGTCCCATAGTGTTCTTTCCCCCTCCCCTGTCCCATAGTGTTCTTTACCCTCCCCTCCCCCATAGTGTTCTTTTCTCATCCCCTCCCCTGTCCCATAGTGTTCTCCCCCCCATCCCCTGTCCCATAGTGTTCCTCCCCTGTCCCATCATGTTCTTTCCTCCCTCCCCTCCCCCATAGTGTTCTTTCCCCTCCCCTCCCCTGTCCCATAGTGTTCTTTCCCCCTTTCCCCTGTCCCATAGTGTTCTTTCCCCCCTCCCCTGTCCCATAGTGTTCTTTCCCCGTTTCCCCTGTCCCATAGTGTTCTTTCCCCCTCCCCTGTCCCATAGTGTTATTTACCCTCCCCTCCCCCATAGTGTTCTTTCCTCATCCCCTCCCCTGTCCCATAGTGTTCTCCCCCCCCTGTCCCATAGTGTTCCTCCCCTGTCCCATAGTGTTCTTTCCTCCCTCCCCTCCCCCATAGTGTTCTTTCCCCTCCCCTCCCCTGTCCCATTGTGTTCTTTCCCCCTTTCCCCTGTCCCATAGCGTCTTTATCCTCCCCTGTCCCATAGTGTTCTTTCCCCCCTCCCCTGTCCCATAGTGTTCTTTACCCCTGTCCCCCCAAAAAATGAAAAAAAAAAATATGTCGGTGCATCACTAAAACACATTATCACAGATTTATACATACACACAATCACAGACCCACACATATAATCACTGACTTACACACATACACACACACACACACACACACACATATCCCACCCATACACACGCAATCACTGACAAATCACACAAAAATCACATACATACACATGTATTACTAAAGAGGTCCACCCAGCCTCCCTACCTTGCTTAAGAGGACTGGAATGGATCCTCTGGGCTCTGGTGACCAGTCATTGCTGCTGGGCTGGGATCTCTGGGCTCTTCCTGCACAGATGCCTTGCACACCCAGCATTGATGCCGATGCAGGGATGACGTAATATCCCGGTGGCCAGCTCACTGCAGTGCGCACAAGGGAGCTGTCCAGGAAGAGCACAGAATGTAAATGGCTCCCTGCCTCCCTTGCCGCCCTGCAGCACAAAAGGCAATCAGGCCGCACTGCTAGCGGTTCCGGGCCGCATGCGGCCTATGGTCTGCTAGTTGGAAACCCCTGCTTTGATGTAAGTATTTTTTCCCATTGCAGATAAATATTCTGCAATTTTTTTAAAAAAAATCTAATCTTTTTTTGCACTAAAAATAATAAATGTTTTGCAGAATGCTGCACAAATTAGCCTGCCTTCTTCGCCATGCCCACTACCTCCAGAAAGACTTCCTTATCAAATATATGCACACAGTCTCCACAGCATTGAGTGAGCTGCTTTTAATTCACAACCTGAATGCAGACGTCAGAGAAATTACTATATATCTCCCTGGGTGTCTTCTCCTCTTAATGCTGGTTGCACATATTTGGTAAGGAAGTATTTTTATCAAGTAAGGGTGTGTGGCTAAAGAGGCAGGTTTATGGTGGAGCAAACTGCCAAAACCTTTTTTTTGTGTGCAAATCTATAAATCTTCTACTAACTATTGCAATATCTCAATGTGTGCACTTGGTTGCTGTGTGTATCTATCAATATCACACTCATATAGGAATGAAACTAATCCTTACAGAGAGCCTTGTGAGTTATAGTCTGCAGTAACCAGAAGTCAGGAATTCATCAAGCACTATTAAACCTAAGCAGGGCAAACCCTAAATCCTTCTATGCCTAAACCCCCTTAACGGCTACCTCTACCCTAACTCGCTACCCTAAAACACAAACCCAACCGTTAACCTACTTTACAAGTATCTCTTTAAGTACATTGTATTAACAATATGCTCTTATGAATGTGACATCATAACAACGTTTGTGGTTTGGACTGAAGTGATGTTGAACAATGTGATTGTTAGATGAATGATTAGATGCTGGATAAAAACCGCCAGCTCAATTCAGATTTTACCGTATTGCATTAATCCACAAAGAAGGCTGTGAGCAGTATTAATGTTACCATCTAAAAATCGCAAAAATGTCATATGACATCAGGTGATCCACAATCCCCTTATTTATCATGTGAGCATTTTCTAGCTATTTGATCATCACTGCAAATAATTATTATTATTTTTATTTTATATAGTGTGTGTGTCTGGATCAGTGTTTGTGTCTGAGTGTGTTTGCTTGGGTCTGTGTGTGTCTGCATGGGTCAGTGTGTGTGTGTGTGACTGCTTGGGTCTGTGTGTGTGTGTGTGTGTCTGCATGGGTCAGTGTGTGTGTGTGGGCATGGGTCAGTGTGTGTGTTTGTGTGTCAGTCTGCACCAGTCAGTGTGTGTGTGTGCTTCGGTCAGTGTTTGTATTTGCTTGGGTCTGAGTGTTGATCAGTGTGTGTGTCTGCTTGGATCTGTGTGTGTGTGTGGATCTGTGTGTGTCTGCTTAGGTCAGTTTGTGTGTCTGCTTGGGTCTATCTATGTGTGTCTGCATGGGTCAGTATGTATGTCCGCTTGAGTCAGTGTGTGTGTGTCACTCTACGTGAGTCAGTGAATTTGTGTGTGCATTGGTCACTGATTGTGATTGTGTGGACCATTGAGTGCGAATGAGTGTGTGTGTGTATGCATGTATCATTGATTGCCTTTGGGCAAAAAGGACCATTTTAATTATAATAATTCAATACTTTTAAAGGAACACTATAGTGTTAGGAATATAAACCTGTATTCCGAATACTATAGTGTCTCTGTCCCTACACAGATTCAAGTACCACCACCATAAAAATGATTTTAAAAAACGTTTTAAAGGAGGGGGAGTATTTACATTTATGAAGAACCAAGACTCCCTCTGCATTGCTTGCCTCCGTACCTCACTCA
Source organism: Pelobates fuscus (assembly GCF_036172605.1). NCBI lineage: Eukaryota > Metazoa > Chordata > Amphibia > Anura > Pelobatidae > Pelobates > Pelobates fuscus. Next base: position 280,163,017 of record NC_086317.1, read on the forward strand.
ATGTCACTGATGGGGCAATGCTGGTCTGATCCAATGTTCCTCATACAGGAACATTGGGGACCTGATGCACATAAGTGACAAGCGCTATGCACTTCCAACGCTGGTCATAGATAAACATGGCATTGTCACACATTGTCAGTGTGACAGCTACTAGAGTCTTGTTCAACCCTTCAAGGTAAGGCAATGTTTTATCTTGTTGGGTTAAACCTACAGGACCACTGTGGAGCAAATGGGGTGGCAACATTTTTTTTGCCTAGGTTGGCAAAAATCCTTGCACCTGCTATATCTTGTGAGGATATATCTTGTGAGTGAATAAAAACGCTTATTGGATAAATTACGATTTGTGTTAATACACTTAAATAATTTTACTTCAGTAAATTAGAATAATCTGTAGTTAATTTAAGAAAATACACAATGCACTAACTTGGGAATTCAAAATGAATTTATAGTGGATTTAAAATTTTAAGTTAAAACAGCCAAACTATACAAAATTTGCTAAGTCAGCTAGGCTTTTTGTTGAGCTATTCTGGCCTTAAATTTGAAACTCACTTTGATTTCTACTTTTACTAAATAACCCTGGATATAGTTTCCTCCTCTATACAATGGCTTTAACCCTTTTTTGAAGTAAGGAAGCAGTTTCTACTTAATTGGTTACTTGCGGTTTGTAGGAAGTGGGTAATTAGAGTGTCCGGCAGCATTCTGAATTCCTGAGATAAACAAGGAAAACATAGACATGTCAAATAATGCTGTACACAAACACAAAAACATGTAGAAACATCTTTATTTTAAAAAAGACAAATAGAGGTTAGCATTTTAAAGGTAAGTAAAGAGAAAGTAACTAACTGTGGCTTTTCAATTTTTCTGGTTTCATTTGGCCAAACAAGTGTTTCCAAACAGCTCAATTCACTTCAAACATCACAGTACAGGAATCCCTTCCTTATTTTACCTTTTAGCAGGATTGAGTTTATTCACTTGTCCAAAAAAAAAAAAGGAAAAATAAACTACTTAAAGGGACACTATAGTCACCAGAACAACTACAGCTTATTGAATTTGGTCTGCTGAGTAGAATCATTACCTTCAGGCTTTTTGCTGTAAACACTGTCTTTTCAGAGAAAATGCAGTGTTTACATTACAGCCTAGTGATAACATCACTGGCCACTCCTCAGATGGCTGTTAGAGATCCTTCCTGGGTCATGGCTGCCTAAAATGCATCCAAACATTCAGTGTCTCCACCCTCTGCATACAGACACTGAACTTTCCTCATAGAGATTCATTGATTCAATTCATCTCTATGAGGAGATGCTGATTGTCCCTGATCTGCCTCCTTGTCAATCTCAGCCAATCCTATGGGGAAGCACTGTGATTGGATCAGGCTATTACATGTCAGCAGACTACTTGTTTTTCCTGAGTCTAACAGCATGCAGATTTACAGCTTCTGGCTTGAATACAGTAAGATTTTTACTATATTTATGGAGGCATGAGGGGCCCAGGGGGGGCTAGATGGTCGTGTTAACACTATAGGGTCAGGAATACATGTAGTTGCACTGGTGACTATAGTGTCCCTTTAATATTAAAAAAAAACGTTTTAACGTTAAAACTCTAATATCTATGTATGCAGAAAAAGAGTTGAATTTTCTTTGAGGAACACATTTTAATACTTTATTTAAAACCTTAATTTCATTATCATTTATGGGATGCACAGATAGATTGATTATTCCATCCATCTGGACACTCTTCCTCTTTTTTCTCTGTTGGTACTTAATTCCTCCTCTACATCATCTTGCTCTCTGAACCTTCTCTTTCTCTTTGGGGGGGTTAAAATGCGCTCCATCTTTCTCCCTAAAAAGTCATCCCTACCCTCATCATCGGTAAAATCCGATAATGCTTCAAAACGATTTCTCAGGGGGACTTCTTTTCTTTTATATGTGTATGTAGGGCTATGATTCCTTTGACCTTGTGTGTGTGTGTAGTGCTATAGTTACTACTAGCTGCATCAATGATACCGGAGAAACTGACGGAAGCCAAGCACAGAGAGATGGACACAGGTTTCTTCAGGAAGGAAGAGATTCTTTATTGGATCACCGATCGGGACTCAGAGGGACTAGCGTCACCAAAATACAGCAAAGTCTGAGTACTGAATACATAGAGTACATTCCTTATATAGCACTGTAGCTCCTCCCACAATTAACTACACCCACACATACCCTTAACCTATTTAATGAATAGAGTCTAAACTCATCCATCCGGTCTAACCACGTGGCTCATCTGATACAAAGGAGAGGGACGCGTAATTCCAGTTCTTACATTCCTGCACCTGGTCAGTACAGTGATGACAGTATCTTAGCTACGTGTTATTAACTAACTGATACTACAAACACATATACATACATATGCCTTGTGGCAATCTTAGCCTGCTAAACTTGTATTTTACTGGAATTACATCACATTCCCCCCTTTGATGCCTCTGATATTTCACAATTACTTGAGGCATCACTTAACCTTGGTTTGCATATACCTCAGGTTACCATGAACCAGACCAGACTTATCTTATGATGTGAATCTTCAACATTCATCTTCTTGCATTGGTTCTCCCTGATCTAGAGCCTTATACTTATATATCGCCATTATCTGTGCAGCAGCCTTCCTCTCTGCTATACTTCCTATCAGGCTTTGCACAGACCTAACTACTAAGGGTATAAGACACGGCAGGAGTAGACACAACAGTAAAATCAGTAGGACTCCACCTACCACTGCCTTAAGCCCTCCAAACCACTCATACCAGCTACCAAACCAACTACTTGGATTGTACCCTTTCCATACCTGAGTAGGCACATGCGCTAGTTTAACCATATGGCTAGTAAGCTCAGCTATTGCTTGCCCTTCGTCATCTATTTGAAGACAGCAATTGCTCAGGTTAAACTTCCCACATACACCTCCCTCTACTGCCAAAAGGTAATCCAAGGCTAATCTATTTTGGTAGACTGCTGTCCTCATCCTGGTGTTATGCTTCGCTAGAAGATTGAGCGCTTGTGATGTCTCATTTGTGATAATCTCAACCACCGCCTGTAATCTTATAATACGGTTGAGCATATAAATAGGGGTTCTATAACCAAAGGTACCATCCTCAGCCCACGTGGCTGGCCCATAGTAATCTATAATACGCTGGGGAGGCCATTCGTTATCTTCCCAGGTACCTATCTCTATGGGTCCCCTTTTCTTCCTATGATTCACATCATACACTTTAACACCTAAAGTCTCACCTGTTTCAATCGGTAACAAGAAGAAGGATGGTTTGAGCATACCCAACACACATGCCCCTTCCCAGTCCTGTGGCAGCTCCGAATAGGCTTTCTTACCACAGATCCAGTACAAATTTGCTGGGGCTCTCCAAATAGATGTGATGGATAGATCAAACCACACATCCTTTAAATTGGCATATCTAGCAAACGGGTTAGATGGTTCTGAGACATTTGAAGCCGACCACCAAGTTGTATTCTTTGTATCATCATCATAAGCTTTTTGCCCTAGACAAGTTAATTCTCCTACAGAAGTATTATACATCATTCCTTTCCTTGCTATGCAAACATAACCTATGATGGAGGTCTTTAATCTCCACTCAGATTTACCTCTAACACTCATATGATAATCGGCTTGTGTAGATATTAATTGTTGAACTGCCTCAGAACCGGACATTACCTCCTTTGCTTCCTAAGGCCATTGGTCTCCCATGTTAGTACCTCCACACACATAGCAGTTGGTAACATTAAGACTACCGGCAATACTTTCAGCTAAATCGATGAACAGGTTTTTAGCATTATGGGGGATCTTATTATCTATACTCATCTCTTCGTAAAAGGAATGGTATACTTGATGAGTCTGGGAGGATACCGTATCAGTCTCTATTCCTATAAACAATAATGTCCCAGGATCTAAACCCGTCCCGTATATTTGAAACCCAAATAAATTTCCATACTTATCTAAGAACTTGTCGGGGTTATTAATGAGTATATGGACTGGGTTGCATTCCATAGACTTACAATAAGGGCTAGTCGGCAACTTAGTCACTATCATGTCTTTGTCTACTGTCTGTCCCCAAGTTGCCCACCCCACACAAGACCAATATGGGCAAAAGTTATAATCTCTATTTGGGCATCTAGGACTTACATATTTATTTTTGCTACTGGGACAAATATATTTATCGTTAGACCCATACGTCCTCTCCCATCTAAGATCCCCACATACATTCCACGGCTTTCTACCACTCGATATCGCTTTACACGCATCAAATAGCAGAACACCCGAAGAATGTACGGATTCTAACACCGTTTTATTAATTAGGGTCCCCTGAGGATCTCCATTCCTGAGAGTCAACCAAATTGTACGAGGCTGATACTCCGGACTGAAGCACTTAGGTTCTCCTACTCCTAAATGGCACACACTATAGTCTATATTTAAGTATCTACATCTCGATACATCTCCTTTACATTCGTATTGTGAATGCCAAATTAGGGTTTGGGAAATATGGTTACCTGTTCTCGTAGTCTTAATGCATACCTCACAGCTAGGAGTGTCGGTACCTCTACCTTCCTGAATATAAAAACACATATAAATAAACACTATCAAAAGCACATCTTTCGCCGTCATCCTCAGTCTTCGTCCGTGCGATGGCGCCTCAGCTTCCAGGATGTGAGGGGCTGCAGGGAATGGAGTTCTGCTCATCTTCACAGGTGTCCCTTCGAGACTTTCCTGGCTTATACACTATGTGATGGTAAGCGGACAGGCTTTATTATGGCCTTCTCACTCACACCTGTAACAATAAAATTTGTAATCCACAATAATTCCTCGTTACTCCGACTGAGTAGTACGTTTTAACCGGATCTTGCAGGGATTCTCTGGATCTGCTGTAACTTGCCAAGAATCGACTGCTGCTGGTTTAACCCTGGAGTGATGTATCCACGGAGTCACTTCTGCTACTTTTATTGCTGTAGGGGTAGACAAAAGAACAACATAAGGACCTCTCCACTTGGGCCCTAACGGTACATTATTCCACTCTTTAATCCACACTTGATCTCCTGGATGATAACTATGAACAGGGGGATAAATATTCACAGGTAATCTATCTTGTACCCATTTCTGTACCTCCTCCATAGTCTTACCCAACTCTACAACCTGCTGCCGAGTAATTCCTTCTCCCAACTGACTCAAGTCCCCCCTTAAGTTACCAAGTACGGGAGGTGGTCGCCCATACATGATTTCAAAAGGAGAGAGGCCCATCCTTCTGGTAGGGGTACTGCGGATTCGCAATAAGGCTATAGGTAAGAGAACGTTCCACTTAAGTTGGGTTTCCTGACACATTTTAGCCAACTGGTTCTTTATAGTTCTATTCATTCTCTCTACCTTACCAGAACTCTGGGGTCTATATGCAGTATGAAGCCTCCACTTTATACCAAGCATATGAGTCAGTTGTTGTAGGCACTGGTGAACAAAAGCTGGACCATTGTCCGATCCTATAGAACAGGGTAGTCCATATCGGGGTATTATTTCTCGTAGCAGGAATCTCACAACTTCTCCTGCTTTCTCTGTACGAGTAGGACATGCTTCTACCCAGCCTGAATAGGTGCACACAATTACCAGCAGGTAACGATGTCCACCCGATTTAGGCATCACTGTAAAGTCTATTTGTAGATCGGACATGGGGAGTCCCCCCATAAACTGAACTCCTGGTGGCTTTACTGGTCCTTGTCTTGCATTATTCTTAGCACACGTTACACATCTGCGTACAATGGCCTGAGTCAAGTTGGACAATCTTGGTATGTAGAAATGTTTTCTAAGAGATTCTTCAGTACTGTCTCTCCCAGAATGTGTCCCGTTGTGATAATTTTGGACAATTTCTACCGCTAGCGATGCTGGTATAACTATTCTTCCATCTTCTAGCTGATACCACTTGTTCTCCAGATACTTTCCCGGTTCAGTCTTTAACCACTCCTCTTCTTGAGCTGTATAAACTGGAGTCCATTGGGACAGTGGAGTTGGTATAAGAGCAGCTATATGCCCTACATACTCCTGTCTTCCTGATTCAGCAGCACGCTTAGCTGCACTATCTGCCATCCGATTTCCCTTGGTTACATCACCATCTCCTCTCAGATGCGCTCGACAATGTATGATACCGACTTCTTTCGGCTCCCACACTGCTTCCAATAGTTGTAGGATTTCAGCTGCGTACTTGATTTCTTTGCCTTCTGAATTCAGTAGTCCTCTTTCTTTATACAAAGCTCCGTGGGCATGAGTGGTTGAAAACGCATACTTAGAGTCCGTATAGATATTTACTCTTAAACCTTCAGCCAATTGTAACGCTCGTGTTAGTGCTATTAATTCTGCCTTTTGTGCTGATGTTCCTTTCGCCAGTGGCCGAGCTTCTATCACCTTGTCTATTGTTGTCACTGCATATCCTGCATAGCGGATCCCTTCTTTCACATAACTACTGCCGTCGGTGTAATATTGAACATCGGGGTTCTGGATGGGAAAATCACGAAGATCTGGTCTACTTGAGAATACTTCATCCATTACTTCCAAACAATCATGTTGACTTTCAGTAGGTTGTGGCAAAAGGGTAGCTGGATTTAAGGTGTTTACAGTCTCTAAATGCACTCTTGGGTTTTCACACAACATTGCTTGATACTTGGTCATACGGCTGTTACTAAACCAATGATTTCCTTTGTAATCCAACAACGTCTGTACTGCATGTGGGACTCGTACATAAAGTTCTTGACCCAGAGTGAGTTTATCGGCTTCAGCTACTAGCAGGGCGGCTGCAGCTACGGCTCTTAGACAAGGTGGAAGTCCGCTGGCCACTGCATCCAGTTGCTTAGACATGTAGGCAACAGGTCTTTGCCATGATCCCAAGTACTGTGTCAATACTCCCACAGCCATTCTTCTTTGCTCGTGTACATATAAGTAGAATGGTCGTGTGTGATCAGGTAGACCTAATGCTGGGGCACTCATCAAAGCCTTCTTCACATCTTCAAATGCCGTTTGCTGTTCTTGGGTCCATAAGAAGGGGTCGTGCTCTGTACCTTTGATAGCTGCGTACAGAGGTTTTGCCAGTATCGCATAGCTGGGAATCCATATCCTACAGAAGCCTGCTGCCCCCAAGAATTCTCGCACTTGTCTTCTATTCTTGGGTATTGGTATTTGGCAGACAGCCTCTTTTCTCTCTGGCCCCATAATTCTTTGACCTTCAGAGATATGGAACCCCAGATACTTGACAGTTGGCAAACACAACTGAGCCTTCTTTCTAGACACCTTGTATCCTGCCTTCCAGAGAATGTGTAGTAGATCGTGCGTTGCTTGCTGACAGATTTCTTTTGTAACTGCTGCTATCAACAAGTCATCTACATATTGTAACAATACACACTCTCCTGGGATGGACTCGAAATCCAATAGATCTTGACTTAGGGCTGAACCAAATAGGGTAGGTGAATTTTTAAACCCTTGGGGCAGTCTTGTCCAAGTCATTTGGCGTTTTGAGCCCGTTACAGCGTTCTCCCATTGGAAAGCGAAAATACATTGACTTTCTGCGGCAATTCGGAGGCAAAAGAAGGCATCTTTGAGGTCTAAAACTGTGAAGTAAGTAGCCCCGCCCGGAATTAAAGCAAGCAGGTTATATGGATTGGGTACAACTGGATGTATGCTAACAACCGCATCATTGACTGCTCTTAAGTCCTGCACAGGTCGATACTCATCTGTGCCGGGCTTTTGAACAGGCAGCAATGGGGTGTTCCAGGGGGAAGTACAGAATTTTAGGATACCATACCGTATGAACTTATCCAGATAGGATTGGATGTTCTTCTTAGCCTTCTGCGGAATGTGATATTGTCTTAGGCTCACTGGATAAACCCCATGTTTCAGTTCAATTTTTATTGGTGGAATATTGCGGGCCAGTCCTGGTGGGTTGTTCTCTGCCCAAACTCCTGGTATGTTAAACAATGTCTCATCACTCCTAGGGTTTTGGCTAGTCAACACTGTATAAAGTCGCCACTCTTCTTCCTTTGGTACGGATAAAGTCATAATACCTGAAGGTCCATTAAACTTTAAAGATGTTGTTCCATCTGGTAGGAACGTAATCTGCGCTTGTAATTTGGATAGCATATCACGTCCCAGCAATTGGACTGGACATTCAGGCATATAAAGGAATTGGTGTTTTACTACGTGGCCTCCCAATGTACAGAGTCGACTTTTAAGAACCGGTCTTTCAGCACTTCTTCCAGTTGCTCCTATCACAGTAATAGTCCTTCCAGATGGAGGAGCAACTAGATTAGTCACCACTGAATGTTCAGCACCAGTGTCGATCATGAACGCACTCCTTTTCCCCCCTATTGATACATCGACCATAGGCTCCGCTCGACCAAGGGGGATGGAGCCCGGTCGGTATCAATAGTCCTCCATGACCGTGTCAGCCAATCCTACGAAGTCCCTACCTTCTCTATCGCGGGACCTTTGCGCTGCTGGAATATACCTGTCTTCCCTAACACTTCCTCTGTTCCCATTACTCCCTCTATAACCATTACTCCCTCCGGGACCTCCTCTACCTCTCGCTCTGCCTCTAAAGTTTCCGTAGCCTGCCCTGGGTTGGTCTCTCTCGTACTGCTCTCTTTGCGGACATTCGTTCCTCCAATGCCCTTCTTCCTTGCAATACGCACACTGATCCCTACTCAAAGGCTCCCTACTCCATCTATTATTGCCTCTATCTGGGCCCCGTTTATCTACGCCTGCGATCGCTACCGCTAGCATATCAGCCTTTTTACGCATCTTGCGCTCCTCCTCTTTCTTGCTTTCTGTTTCCCTATTCATATAGACCTTATTAGCTACCTCCATTAGTTGGGAGATTGACATACCTGCAAACCCTTCTAACTTTTGTAGCTTGCGCTTAATATCTCCGTAAGCTTGGCTGACAAAGGCGGAGTTAACCATTCGGGAATTGTCTGCGTCTTCCGGATTAAAGGGGGTGTACAAGCGGTACGCCTCCAATAATCGGTCATAAAAGACACTGGGCGCTTCATCGCTTTTCTGGATCACCTCAACTGTCTTCGACATGTTAATGGCTTTCTTTCCTCCGGCTTTCATGCCAGCAATTATAGCGTCTCTATAGGCTCTGAGTTGAACCATATCAGCACCATTTACGTTCCAATCGGGATCAGTGTTGGGATAATGTGTTGCGGCCCATGCTGCTGGATTAGCTTGGTTCAAAGCACGGGCTCTATCCTCTAATGCTTTAATGGCTGCTTGATTTATTATTGTCCTTTCCTCATTGTTAAATAAAGTCATTAATAACTGCTGGCAATCAGCCCATGTCGGATTATGTGTCTGTACTATTGAGGTGAACAGATCAGTCATGGCTTGTGGTTTCTCAGTATACGAGGAATTATGGGTCTTCCAGTTTAAAAGGTCGGTAGTGGTGAAAGGGACATATACGAAGACAGGGTCAGCGTGTGCCATTTGACCTGCGGCATCGATATAAGCTGACCCGGGATTTAAGCGAAGAGGCATCTGATAGTGCTTTAATTGTTGGGCACCAGTCAACTGTCGGGTTTGGATGGGGCTACGTAGGGAAGCGTCAGTCATGGGTTCCGGTCGGGGAGATATAGGGTATGGGGATGTGGGAGGTTGGTTTTGGGAAAAGGTAGTGAATAGAACACTTCGGGCCGAGCTAGATGAAGCTTGACCGGAAGTCTGAAGTGGCGCCAAATCAGGATATTCGTTTCTAATGGGGGTGGGTTCTGGTTCCGGAAGGGGAGATTTAGTACGAGGGGGGGTGGATCCTGTACTGGAGGAGGAAGCGGAAGTGGATGAGGGTAATGAGGGAAGGGTTACAGGACTTCCTGTATTTGCGTCACTTCCTCTTACCGGAAAGTAAGGGGGCGGCAAAGGGATCTCGGACTCAGGGGGCGTGTCCAAAATGGGCCTAACACCAGCCCTAGTGGACGAACAAGTCCTAGCTACCATGAGGCGACACTGTTCCTCGTGGCATGTCTGGAGCCATTTTGGCGAGTCATTTACGGCCTGTCTCCAACAATCAATATAAGGAAACTGGCCGTAAAGTTCAGGCCTACCTGATACAGCCACGTGTAAGCGCTGTACCAGAGTTGGATCCAAACTGCCACGTGGCGGCCATGCCGCAACCAAAGTAGGCCACTCCCTAGTGCACAAAGTGACCAAACGTACAGGGGACATCTTAACCCCAAAATCACAAACTTTGAATCCCTTTTTAAAATTCTTAACCATACATCCTAAGGGATCCGGAATCGTTGACTGCGACGCACCCATATTTAACAGTGGAACGTCGTCGACAACGATTACTATACACGCGTACTATTCAACAGTCACACCCGTTTCCTCTGGCAACAGCACCACGTGGTACGGTTACCAAGTGAAACGTACACAATAACAATAAACACTCAGGGAATTCCCGTACACACACAGCTGCTACACCAGTCACTATATAATCAATATTATGCCCTTTGGCGTAACTACACAGTCACCCACGCTATAATTCTCTATATACGAATTACCCGTCTATAACACACCCCAGTAACATCGTCTTTTACAAATAGCGGTTACAGTACGGTTAGCATAGGTCAAAGCACAAGTTAAGGTCACAATACAATTATTAGTGGTTATGGTGTTAAACATGCAATGGACGACAATGATTAGTACTTATTATATAATGTCAGTAAATATACAGGGTTATGGTACCGTGCACTATAATACAGCAACACACTATTAACACTCTCGCTAGACGGCTGAGCTCGCGCTATCTAACAAGATATACACTTTACTAAAACAATCGTTAACACATTTACAATTCCCAACTAAACTATTGGCCAGTACCTTGAATGGACTACCTAAAACTATATACACCCGTTTTGGTTAGCCACACTGCCCAATCACCACATATACATAGCGAGCTAGAGAACCGAATTTACACAGGCGCCTCTTAGTCGCACTATACAACGAGCTAGAGATCCGAATTTACACAGGCGCCTCTTAGTCGTACTATCAAAAGTCTAGTGGGTTCCAAATTTACACGCCTTCCCACTTAGCCCAGATAGGATGAGAACTAGCGAACCGAATTTACACAGGCGCCGCTTAGTCTCCCGGTCCCTCCGACCTAGCGAACGTAATATACACCCTAGAACGCTAGTCTAGACAAGACACCGGTGTCCGGCTAGGGCTATTTACACCAGGACCCCGCCTGACTAACCAAATCAAACGGTCTGACTAAAGAGCGTTCGATCGAGCGGTGCGCCTTCGCTCCTTCCCTCCGACAGAGGGGGCAGATACAGATTCAAAAACCCCTTTGGGCCTACCGCACAATCGGTATACCCCTAGCGGGTCCTGCCGTCTAAAACAGCAGTTATCTTACCTCCTCGTTCCTGAACCTGAGTTCACACTCATCGACGGGGACACCCCAGCACTTCTTACGTAGAGGCCGATGATCTCCTGGACAACAGACCAGTGGCGCCGAGACGAAGGGAGGTCCACGCAGAAGTTCAGGGGTGCAGCCGTAGAGAACGTGGGCAAAGATAGACCGTCTCACGCCTCTGCCTCTCAGCTACCGTTGAACGATGAGCTTCCCGGCCAACGCACCAAATGATACCGGAGAAACTGACGGAAGCCAAGCACAGAGAGATGGACACAGGTTTCTTCAGGAAGGAAGAGATTCTTTATTGGATCACCGATCGGGACTCAGAGGGACTAGCGTCACCAAAATACAGCAAAGTCTGAGTACTGAATACATAGAGTACATTCCTTATATAGCACTGTAGCTCCTCCCACAATTAACTACACCCACACATACCCTTAACCTATTTAATGAATAGAGTCTAAACTCATCCATCCGGTCTAACCACGTGGCTCATCTGATACAAAGGAGAGGGACGCGTAATTCCAGTTCTTACATTCCTGCACCTGGTCAGTACAGTGATGACAGTATCTTAGCTACGTGTTATTAACTAACTGATACTACAAACACATATACATACATATGCCTTGTGGCAATCTTAGCCTGCTAAACTTGTATTTTACTGGAATTACATCACATCACTATATTTCTTCCTTGCTTCTACCCTAGTCCAATTGACTTGTTTAGGGTTTTTGGAGTTTCCTATCTGGTTGCAGCTGTGTTTTTAAAATTCTGATTATATGTTTTTTTCGGATAGCTGTCTAATCTGGTTTGTTTAAACCTAGTTTTATCCTCTTTAGGTTTAGAGTAATCTCTAACTCTGTTATATTTATAATCTGTCATATCTCTTTTACATTTCTTTATTTTAGTGCCTTTGATTTGTTCCTCTAATTTAGCCAAGTTTCTCTTGGTTCTCCCTGTTAATTCATCATGATATTTTGTGCCTACAGTGGGTTCCAATTTCTTTTTTATATTGCATATTTGTTTATAAAATATATATCAGGAAGCTCATCTCCCAGGTCCTCACTTCACTTCCAACATATATAAGAAACAGCAAATAAAGCACTCCTACGCGTTTCGACACCTTCAGGGACTTCCAGGGATAAATGCTGCTGAATACACAATCAAATAAAGAATAAAAACATTACAAGGGTAAGAGATGTAGCAGTGAAAAAGGAGAAAAAGCGTTGTAGAGTGTGACATATAGTCCCTCCAGGGGGGCTCATGTTTATGCACACTTGTCGCTGTGTCCCCTGAGGTGTATTGTCAAAGACTTTATGTCGTATAGTTCTTCCACTCTTTCGAGCCACTGTTGGAAAGTGAACACCTCTCTGAGATAAGGGACTTCACTGCATTCAGCAGATATTTAGTTAAGGATTTCATATATTGAGCAATCGTCAGTTTTCGTATTCGCACCTCCAACACGTGTCAGAAATTTCTGCATACATTCAGTGCAGTGTTACCGGACTACTATACCAGCAAGTCAGTATTTTATAGCTAAGTTCCTGTATTTTAGCGCTCATAGCTACTTGGTGAGTGAGTACGGTATTTGTATCTTCTCCCACTGGTGCTCAAACAGTGTATGACCCATTTTGCATTCTCACATTCCAATGTATCTTGCAGGTTCTCACTGGACTGATGTGAGTAATATGGAATAAAGCACCGATATGCTCAGTTGGTTGTGCTCCCTAGCTGAGCATAATTCCTCAAATTGCATTGGATTCATATGTACCATAGATCTACCCACCAGTGTGGCATAGTAATTACTAACCTGAGAATAATAGAACCTGTTGAGGCCCGTAGGGGGCTGTACCATGACCAGCTCCAGCAATGACTTCACAGCCAAACCACTAGACCACTGCTTAGGCATGTCCAATCCCAGCCTTCAAAGCAAGCCCTTCAGAGCAAGTCTGTCTACCAGGTCTAGGTTAAAAGGGATTGGCGTGAGCAGGCCTGGCATGGTAGAGATACCCAGCTTGTTCTGTTTTGCTGTGATCTGATAAGCACTCATTCCTTAGAGACTCCACTAGCCAGGTCCATGATGGTAAATTTCCTCCTGACGGAGCCAACTCCAGGTCGATCCAGAGTTTGAAAGACCCCGGTACATGCCAATCTAATATACCCTTGTGCCAGCTTACCTCCCTCCTGTGTAGTGTGGCCAAGCGCGGACCGCAGGAGCGGAGCTTGTTTCCTTCTATCCAGTATGACAAGAAGCAGTTTGATGCTCTGCTCTGAGTGAGTGCTTCCTGTCAGACCAGGGAGATGGAAACAAGCCGTCCGCACTCGCCCACGCTATATGAAGTGACCAGCAGGAGGGGAGATTTTTACAGTGCCAATCCTGCACACCCTGGGCCAGTGTGCCCACCTGTGTCACCTTATGGTTGTGCCGGCCCTGCTCATCAGTCAGTGTGGAGCCACTTAATAAGGCCCCTGCTAACAAAGGGGAGCCCAAGGTATCATGTTAACATAAATTCAGGTGGTCCTCACTTTGCGACCTACCTGCTTTGCGACAGCTCGCACATACGAATAGCTCTCTAGCGTGGTGATTCCAGGGATTCCCCACGTTAGAGAGCTGGTCTATGTAGATTTGAGTGATTCCCTGCTCTGATGTGTATTTCTACAATCTGGGAAATTTCCCCGAACATAGACAAGCGCACCAGAGCAGGGAATCCCTCTAATCTATGTTAAAGGAAATTTCTCCGAACATTGATTTGAGGGATTCCTTTCTCTGCTGCGCTTGTCTATGTTTGGAGAAATTTCCCCAAACATAGATCTGTACTGGTGCACATGCACCTCACTTACCGACCAATTTGTTTTCCGACCTGGTCGTAAGAATGGAACCCGATCGGTAAGTGAGGAGCATCTGTAGTACTAATTTTACTTAAGTGACATAGGAGCTATACAGTAGTTTCGTACATCAAAAAGATATACAGTTATGCAAATGAAGCATATCATGTTAACATAGGTTTCCCGTAACCAGCAGGGATCTAATCCTACTGGTACTTTGAAGGCTTTACATTCTCTTCTTTACTTGGCGTTTAAAAGCCTTAACTGGCATAGAAGATCATATCATCGCTAATGGGGCATTCTAGACCCCTAAAACACTTTAGCTTGCTGAAGTACTTTATGTGTGAAGAGCAGTGGCGTACTAAGGAGGGGCAGAGGGGGGCGGTCCGCCCAGGGTGGGGGATGCCATGAGCATTGTCTGTGAGCTGGAGGGGGCTGTGTGAGCTGTGGCCGCACAGTGCCCCATGGTAGTTAGGGTGCCGTGCGGCCAGAACAGCTCACACACACACTAAGAGCTGCTGAACTGTCCGCACAGAGGTAAAGTGGGGGCGTAGCTAATTTAAAAATCGGGGCAGAGCCAAACCGGCAGCGGGGGCGGGGCTTAATATGGCCCTTGCCCGCTGCTGTTAGGAGGTGCAGCAAGATAAAATCCATGCTTCCCCACAAGCTTCAGGGAATCTAGTCCTCCTCCAGCCCACTGTCTGTAAGTAAGAGTGTGTGTGACTGTGTGTCTGTGTGTGTGTGACTGTGTGTCTGTGTGTAACTGTATGCCTATAACTGTGTGTGTGTGTGTTTGTGTGTGATTGTGTGTGTGACTGTGTGTGTGTATGTGTGTGTATGTGTGCAGGTGTGTGTGTGTGTGTGTGTGACTGTCTGTGTGTAACTGTATGCCTGTAACTGTGTATGTGTGTATGTGTGTGTGTGTGAGACCGTCTGTGTGTAACTGTATGCCTGTAACTGAGTGTGTGTGTGTGTGTGTATGTGTGTGTATGTGAGACCGTCTGTGTGTAACTGTAATCCTGTAAGTGTGTGTGTGTGTGTGTGTATGTGTGTGTGAGACTCTCTGTGTGTAACTGTATGCCTGTAACTGTGTGTGTGTGTGTGTGTGTGTGTGTGTGTGTGTGTGTGTGTGTGTGTGACTGTCTGTGTGTAACTGTATGCCTGTAACGGTGTGTGTGTGTGTGAGACTATCTGTGTGTAACTGTATGCCTGTAACTGTGTGTGGATGTGTGTGACTGTCTGCCTGTGACTGTGTGCATGACTGTCTGTGATTGCATGTGTGACTGTGTGCGTGTGACTGTCTGCCTGTAACTGTGTGTGACTGCCTGTAACTGAGTGTATGACTGTCTGTCTGTAACTGAGTGTGTGACTGTCTGCCTGTAAATGTGTGTGTGGAGCTGCAGGGATTTTGTAGAAGGGGGCAGGGATTTTGTATTGGGACAGAAGTCTTTAAAAGGGGGATAAGCAGGGGATTTGTGGAAGAGGATTGCGGGGGTTTTGTAGACGGGGTAGTACAAGATTTGTAGATGGGGCAGGACAGGGGTTTTGTAGGAGGGGGCGGGGTAGGACAAGGGTTTTGTAGGAAGGGCTGACAGCGGTTTTGCAAAGTTTACAAATTGTAAAAAAAAAAAAAGAAAACCTTTAAAAAATTTTAAAGGTTTTTTTTGGGGGGGAGGTAGAGGGGGGGCGAGGGGGTGCCAAGCACAGGATCCGCCCCGGGTGCCAAATGCTCTAGGTCCGCCCCTGGTGAAGAGTATGTCCTCTTTTTTTAATTCGACAAAAAAGCACAAATTTCAATAGAAATTACCTTTATAAATGTGTTACACCCCCTGCCTATCTATCACATAGTCGGTCCTGTTGCTCTCTGGTTGAGGCAGGCGATTGCCCAGAACAACTGCCTTGCAAAGACCTCTCATTGAGCTGCAATGGGAAGTCTGTAATTGGACCGCCACAGAACGTCTGTGTACGGCATTTCAAAAACTTCAGACAAGAGATTTGTAGATTTTGCAAGATGTTTTTAGATACACCACCAATGAGAAAATGCTTAAAGGGACACTCCAGGCACCCAGACCACTTCTGCTCATTGGAGTGGTCTGGGTGCCAACTCCCACTACCCTTAACCCTGCAAGTGTAATTATTGCAGTTTTTCATAAACTGCAATATTTACATTGCAGGGTTAACTCCACCTCTAGTGGCTGTCTATTAGACAGCCACTAGAGGTCACTTCCTTGTTTCTAGCACAGGTTTCCTGTGCTAGAGCGTCGCTGGACGTCCTCACGCTGTGTGAGGACCTCCAGCGTCGCTCAAAACCCCATAGGAAAGCATTGAAATGATTTTTCAATGCTTTCCTATGGGGAGACGTAATGCGCATGCGCATTAGGTCTCCTCGGCCGGTGAGCGAAATTAGTCTCGCCCACCAGCCGACGTAATCACTAGGAGGAGCGTCGCGGAGGCGGAGACAGCGGCGAGGGACATCGCCGCTGTCCCAGGTAAGTCACTGAAGGGGTTTTCACCCCTTCAGTAACCGGGGATTGGTGGGTGGGAGGGAGAGGGACCCTCCAGTGCCAGAAAAACGGATCGTTTTTCTGGCACTGGAGTTTCCCTTTAATAAAATGCAGCACATATGATTTAGGCAACCTGGAACTCTGTTCTGGGCCGTCTAGTGTAAATTCTGTGCATTATTTACATCTGTCGTCATCACGCACTGCATGCTGCCAACAGAAGTAAAAGCTCCTGTGTACCCTCCATCCTACACTGAGGAAAGCTCTCCCTCCTAACAATCCCATCCGTTATTTTTTTTAATTGCCTGCTCTCCCTCCTGCTCCTTTCCTTCCTTCCCTCCCTACCCCATCTCTGTCCCACATGCATGCACATGTATGAGTTCTTTAAATCCTCCAATCAAAGGCTTCTCTATAAGAAGCCTTTGATAGGAACTTTGGCGCGGCTCCCATGACATCACACAGGGCATGTCGAGAAGCACCAGGGAGCATTGCCCGGTGCTGTTTTGAGGTAAGTCAAACCTCTTTTAAAACACACTTTACTTTGGGAGAAAAAGCTAGAATAATGCCAATATGGTATTATTATATATAATACAAAACATTGTTGGAGAAAACCTTTAAGACAGGGGTGCCCAAAAGGTAGACCCCCAGATGTTTGAAAAATACAGCTTCACTGATGTTTTGTGATTCTAAAGGCAATTTACATGCATTCAAAGCATCATGGGAGTTGTAGTTCTACTACATCTGAGGATATACCTTATTGGTCACCCCTGATTTAAGGGATAATATCTAGGAATTAATTTTCAACAACAATGCTATTAGTAGGGATCAATAGAATGTGTGAAAGACAGACCATGTCATACTTAATTGCATTCTATAAAGGAGACTGTAGCCTAGCTCAGTGTATAGTAATGGATGTGGTCTACTTGGATTCTGCTAAAGGTTTTTTATGAGGTTTCATAAACAAGGTTAGAATACAAATTGAAGCAATGGGTTTTGATGAACGCGTGTTCTCTGAGATAGAGTGCATAGAATGAAGCTAGAAAATGTTCAGGTTTGGTGAGTTTTAATGTGTTATATAGATTTTGTTGCAAATATCTTTTTATTGAAAGATTTTTCATACAATGTGAGACATGCAGATCAGTATACAGTGTGAGAGAATGGGTCAATGAGTGACATGCAGGTCCAAAAACCTTGTGAGGTGAGAGGTGGCATTCAGATCTCGAGCCACATATACATAACTTGACATAGGACAAATACACATAAATATGAAACTTGTAAAAACTGTCAGCATATCCATACATTGTAAGCCATGCTACTGGTGAGCCATTTCACTTCTTTGTAAGTCTAATAATTGTCAAAGGCACTCCGTGCTCACAAAAACAATATAATTAGAGTAAATGTCTAGCAGAAAGCGCCTGTATTACACCAGGCGTGAGATGAGCATGAGCTGCATGAGGCACAGACCAGTCCACACATCGGAACATTAACTGGGTAACAGTGTGAAGGGATGATAAATAGAATCATAAGAGAGAGAGAAGAGAATACAAATTATGGGGGGGGTTGGAATTTCCCTCCCATGTCTCCGGCCACCTGGAGGCCACTATGTCCTGTCTACCAAAACCAGATATGTATCATCTAACTATGCCCCCACTTAAATTGGGTGTGAAACTCGGTAGAAAGGATGTGGACAGCAACAGGGTCCATGTAGCTGCATATGTTTGGGACCTATCCTGTCCAGAGCTCCTCCAGGGAGCTCAGTAGCATACTAGAGCTTCTGCAGGGCACTCAGCTCTTCCTTTTTTGTAGGCCAGAGTGACAGGGGTGGGGCAGTGTTATCAGTTGCTTAGCTATGTTCAGGATGCAGATTGTCAGGGAGCGTTTGTATCGAGAGAAGAGAGAGTTGTTGTGGGCTGGAGCAGTTACGCTCAGAGCCAGATTAAGATCCCATTGGGCCTGGTGATGACAATAATGATGGGCCTAATTACAGAATCTTATCAACAGAAAACACTAAAACAGTTATACCTCCCAAGCGTCTTGTATCTGGTGGAGGTAGTGCTGGAGGGAAACTCACAGGATGTAGCTATAAGGAAACACATACCCTTTGCTAATCTCTCGCTTTCATCTTTCACGGTGAAGCAGGATATCAATGGGTAGGGTAAAAGGGTGGGCCACTGACAAGAATCATGTAACCAGAACTGCCCAAAGGGGCGAACATGCCTAAAAAGGGGCGGTGTGTCTGCCCAAAGAACTGGAAGGCCAGCCTGGTGTAAATGCATGTCAGGCTACTTGCCAAACATGCAGGCTGGTCAACTAAGGGCATACTATGCAGACAGCACCCTGAGCTTGGCATAAATTGCACTCACTCCACGCTTTCTAAGGACTGCCCCTGCCACTCACTTGTCCACTTCTCTCCTTACCTTCTTACTAGCAGGCAGAAGATCCTGGTATATAGTCTGGGACAGAGAAAATGTGTATGTAGTGAGTGTAGAAGAAAGGGAACATGCCACAGTGTAGAACACGCCGAAGAGTATTTGCATAGTTCGCAAAGTCAGCTTTACCTTAATGAATTTTATTGTCAACCAGTCCATAAATGTTTTGTTCCTCTACATCCCTCTTATGTTTCCATACTTAAGCTAGAGCATGTGAGGAGTAGAAAAATAAATAAATAAATAAATATATATATATAATTTTATTTTTAAATCAATGGGCCTATTCCATAGGCATGGGCCTGGAGCTGCAGCTCCATCAGCCCCTATGTAAATCCGGCCCTGGGTAGAAGGCCATAAGGAATGGCCGTGGGCTATTGGAGAATAGCAATGCTTCTCCAAAATGTCACTATTACCAGAAATAACAGGTGCCCTCTGTTATTCCCAGTGGTTATATTGTTTCCCCCCCCCTCTTTGTCTACCGAACCCAAACAAAGTTATTTCCCCGTGTTGTTCATGTACCAAAATTTATGTCGAAAGAACAGACCACCCATAATTTATAAGCATGCTGCTTGTTAACCTCCCAGAAGTTGTGGTTAACCACAGCTTAATTGATGAATGGCTAGGTGGTCGCCGTTTGTATAGCCGAACATGTGGCGGCGGCCATCTTGTTTAGTCGAACGCGGCCAACCGTGTTTTGCCATTGAGTTCATGGAACTAAAATCAGACACTCGATGGCACGAACACTGCTGGAACGTCCACCTCCAGTTAAGTTCGACTAAATCCTCACGAACAGAGCGCTGTTCGGTAAAAGTAATCCACTGAACACACTTCAACCCTGACTTTGTGCACGAACGGTCCCGTTCGACTATTTGAAGTGCATTTTAATCATTGGAAATATACCGACCGCACAGCCTAATTCTCTGGAACTATTTTGGACATGAAGCTTTGCATGCAGTCGGTCAAAAGAGACTTTCAGGAATTTTCTGAACAGGGGATAAGAAAATCTTAATTAAACAGAACTTGCAATAAAGAAAGCCTATGCTCTCTTTACAGGAAGTGTTTATGGAAGGCTGTGCAAGTCACATGCAGGGAGGTGTGACTAGGGTTCATAAACAAAGGGATTTAACTCCTAAATGGCAGAGAATTGAGCAGGGAGGCTGCAGGGGCATGTTCTATACACCAAAACTGCTTAATTAAGCTAAAGTTGTTTAGGTGACTATAGTGTCCCTTTAACTATCTCTGTAAAGGTGAAATAGCTGTTTGCAAATCTGAATATGAAGATATTGTTCAAAAGATCTCTGTATTTTGTCTAAAAGTATAAATCCTTATTATGACTGTGTTTTGACCAAGATAGGGAATGGAGTATAATATTTAATTGGAGGTGTTAGTTTCAGATTGCATTTGTAATCGGTCACCTTTGTCAGTTTGTTAACTGCTCTTTGTAACTAATTAATATGCCCTGAGCATAGAGATCTACATTTTGTCCTACTGAAGGATATAGAGTGTGAACTTTATTAACTTATTTGATTTACTTATTTTGGATTAGTTATGGTTTATCTGCATATCCATGAATGTGCTTTTGCATTGGCAACTCTGCCGGTAGTCCATAGTGTATATCTACTACGTCTGTTGTTTTCTGTTTTGTTGGATGACAACATGAATCATATTGCAATGATTGTTGAGTATGAATTCTATATATTGTAATGAATTGGTGTGTTATGTGTATGAGTTTAGATAGTAATATGAGGAATATTTGCATGTCATTAACGCAAGCCTTAAGTGTTTACAAAACAGGTCACATGCTGTACAGCCGACAAGGATGAAACCATTTCATGCTATCACTACTGGAGATTTTTGATGATATAAGACTTTGCAAGAAAAGCGCTTGTTACATCTTACGTGAAAGGGGCCCCACAAAATGCAGCTGATCAAATCGTGGATCCACATTTTCCATTGTAAAGTGATTTATCCTGAACGTGAATATCTCATTGGAAACAGACTGGATGGACAGGGAGATAGCTCTCTCTTATAAAGAAGTACTATTGGGGAGTATTGTCCAGCTAAGAGTTAAGAGAGGGTAGTATGGTTTATCCAAAGTAAGGCTCATTTAGTGTATCTCATTGATTGTAGCAATGGTGAAATGGTAATAATGATCAGAAATATTTATGCTGATAAAGATTGTTGAAAAAAAAAAGAAAAATATTTATGCTGAAATTAGTACGTTTATTGAATTCTATTGAATTAATGTATTATATTTGGATTGGTAAATTGAAAGCATTTTGCTGGAAGAACTTATGAGAAGATATTTCAGCAAACCGACCCAGAAGAGGATGGAAATAATATATTCAAATAACAAGGAGGGAGTGTGTTGTTTAGGTAATCTTGCCCTAGCTCTATTCAGTATTGGGAACAAAGGCCTAAAGTTACGAGATGAATCAATTGTTGAAGAATTTCTGAATTTTTATGAGGTGTAATAGTGCAGAACATGTCTTCATATTTTTATAGTTAGAAGTTTTTATGTTTTTAACATTTGATATATGAGTGTTTTGAAAAGTTATAATTTTAGAAGAGTATTAAATAAAATAATTGGGATTATTAAATCAAGGTTTAAGTTATGAACCAATTTTATTGGGAAATATCCCCATAAGTATATGTTAAGATTATGTACAGAAATAGTCTGTCAGTCACTGCTTGAGAAAGTGTTTTAGTACTCATACTGTCCAATCAAGCGTTTATGAAGAGTGAATGCTTCTCTCGTCAATACAAAAGTGTTCCAAAGGGAAATTATGTAAACTTGTTTGTAATAGATACATTGCATGGAATATAAGCAATGCTGAGAGAAGTACAGGATACACTAGTTGCATTGCAGGACCTTGCTGAGGAGGAGTTACAATTCCAGTTGACGTTGCTGCACCGGGAGTGACGTGGTGGTCTTGTGCATGCTCCCAGCCTGCATAAAATTTCTCTACCCATTATTTAGCCCTAAATGTCCCATGTGCCTGTGCTTTGGTGAATGCCCTAACTATAATGTAAGTGTGCCATCAGGGTTTATACCTATACCCACAAAAATATGTAAGAATTTGTATTTATTTACTCTTGTCACGCCTATAAGCTATAGCATTTGATAAATTGTTTCTTTTTTTCTGGTTCAATTGTACTATTTCAGACCCTACAGAAAATATAGCAAGACATGAAATGTCTTATAATATAAAATTTCTGTAAAGCATGAATAAATCCATATGAATAAATCAATTTTATGGATTCTTCAAATTACTTTATCCTTAATGTATGTGCTAGGCATGGTTACTCTTTCAAATACTTGTTTTGCTTTTTTTCTTAGTAATGAAAGGGATAAACAAAGATTTACTAAAAAACAATTATGACTGGATGACAAAATCCATTGAAGTGAAACGTTACATAAAACATTACATAGTATTCATAAAACTTTATTTCACACAGTGTAAGTTTACACAAGGTAGCATCCCTTCAAACAGCTGGATTTTAACTGTTGTTTGCCATTATTCTTTGTTTATCTACTTGGTGTAATCTGGGGTATGGTGGTACGAAAAATAGTATAAAATACTATTTAAACATGAGTCATATCAGTTTAACCCCTTAAGGACCAAACTTCTGAAATAAAGGGGAATCATGACATGTCAGACATGTCATGTATCCTTAAGGGGTTAACATAATAAGCTTTTTATGATTGGTGGTATCTACTCTTATTGTTACTCCCAATTTGCACAATACATGCCAGAGATAAAGAGAAGCTAAGAATGTCATCGCACTGTTTGATTTAGCAATATTACAACATATGACTGGATTTCATCCTTTACACAATACTCTTTATTACATAACAAAATGTATCCCGTTTCTCATCTTCAATGAAATGCCTGTCAAATGGCAAATAGACACTCTATAAATACATATAGAGGGAGCTATATATATATATATATATATATATATATATAAACAAAATATTCAAAGTCTGGCACTCTACCTTTAAATGGGTTCAAACAGAAAAAAGCCTTGGTGCTGCTGAGCGTGTATATATATGCAAATAGTAAGTAGAGCACTCCAGAGGACTTGTTGAGATTATTTATTCAATGTGAAAAGAATCGACGTTTCGACCCTCAGGTCTTTATCAAGATGCTTACAAGTGTACAACCGTGACATTATATATCCTAACAAATTAAAGAGTAATCACTTACCCTGAAAAGAGGTGTGTGTCCCCAAGCCATGTGTGATCGCTGAAGTGTGATTGCAGAAAAAATGCAGTTTCGATCCCGTCAGTGAGTGATGATGTCACGGGAAGTGCGACTTGGAAAGGAACGTGAGCATGCGTCTGGGTAACCAAGGGAACCACTAGTGAACGTGAGGAGGAGCGAACTAATTTTCACCAAGGACTCCATCAACAAATTTGAGACACTACATACATCTACTTTGACAGCCGCAACCTCCACCCAATATATGGTCAAATTACAAGATGAGATCATGAGATACAGGAACGATCTAATCAGATTTAAAAAACAAAAATTGGAACGGGTCAATTTTGACTACACCCATCATCAGGTTTACCACTGGCTATGTGGAGAACGACGCAAACCTAATTTTGCCAGATACAAACAGAAGGTTCGCAAACCACAATTTTTGTCAATAGACACCAGCTCTGCCGAATCCACATCTGAAACTGAAGGAGCGGGAACATCCCAGGACACATCAGGCATGCCATCTAGGAAATCTACACAACCGCCTTTTTTTTCCCCAGGACCAACATTCCAACGACCCACCGGGGTTCAACACAAGAGGGCGCAAAGATCTAAAAAACCCAAAGCCACTAGACGAGGACAGAGGGGCAAGATACATAGGCACTCGTCCAAGAGTACCGAACAGGAAGACTCCAATCTTTAATCTATCCTCTAAGACCCTCAATTCTGAACACATTAAAGTCCTGTCTAAGGGCCTCACATTTGTCCCAACTCCAAAATTCGATGTGTTCAAAACTGACATAGATTTATATAAGATCGAACGTACTCTGAATCTACAAACATTAACACAAAACTCGTATTCGCAACCTAGGAATCAGCTCCGCCTAAAAAGCACATGGGAACCGAAAACGTCCCATCCCTCTATCAAATTTTTCTCCAGCCTAGTAAAGAAGGATGTACATCAATTTTTTTCAGATTCAAAGTCTGGTCCACACAATTTAACAACGAAGGAACATAAGGCACTTGAGGACCTAGCTGGCGATAAAAATATTACCATCAGACCAGCCGATAAAGGCGGAGCGATTGTTATACAGAATTACGAATCTTACCGCACGGAAATTCTCAGGCAACTATCTGACATGACCACGTACAAGAAAATTGCGTTTGACCCCACAAAGACCATAACACAAAAACTACAAACATTGGTCAACAGGGGTGTCACGGCTGGCTGGCTGGACGATCAAACTGCCAACTATTTAATTAATCTACACCCCAAAATTCCTGTACTGTACACCTTAGCGAAGGTACATAAAGATGACGAAAACCCCCCTGGACGTCCCATCGTTTCCGCCAAACGCGGAATATTGGAACCGCTGGCCAAATTTATTGACTACCACTGCAAAAGGCCCACGCTATCGATACCTACGTGCCTCAAGGACACACAGGATCTTCTCATCCACCTCAAACAAGTCACTCTCCCGGATGGCCCCATCACTTTGGCAATGATAGATGTAAAAAATCTATACACAATTATACCCCATACCGATGGGATAGATGCCATGAGACAGGTTCTCATTCAGTCTGACCAATACAAGGGACCCCCCATTGAGTTTCTCCTCGAATGTCTTGATTTTACGTTGAACAACAATTACTTTCGTTTTGAGAAGTCCTTTTATGTCCAACAAACCGGAACGGCGATGGGATCGGCCATAGCCCCGAACTATGCCAATAGTTATATGTATTCATATGAACAGAAGCACATCCTATCAAGATATCAATCCAATCTTATACTATATCTTAGATATGTGGATGATATCCTCATGTTGTGGGCAGGTCCCCCTTCATCCTTTGAGACTATGATCCAAGAGTTAAACGAGATAAACTCTCCGGTACGTTTAAGCCACTGCTGTGACATTGAGAGGATACAATTTTTAGATGTAGAAATCTATCGCTCTCACCAATCCATTGGGTATACCCTATTCAAAAAGAGCTCGGACCGCAACACTGTCCTTCATGCTACAAGTTTCCACCCCAGTGCACTCAAGAGATCACTGCCTACTTCACAGTTCCTCAGAGTCCTGAGGAACAATTCAGATTTGGACAACACTAGGACACAGATCTCCTCAATGCAACAGGCGTTTTTGAAAAGAGGATACTCACATCCAATATTGAAACGCTCATTGGACAGAGCTTGGGCGATTTACAATAAGCCTGGCATACACCCAACGATGTCCCTGAATACACCCAGGATTGTCACTCTACCTCTGCTATACCACACGGCTAGTGACCAAATTGCTAAGGCGATCCGCAGGAGATGGGACTTGTTATCCTCCGACCCCACACTACATTCTGCCTTCTTGCATCCCCCCCGCATTGCCTTCAAACGGAATCGAAACCTCAGGGACATTTTGGTTAAAAATGACCGCCCTGACCAATATGGGATGCAAAATACTTATAGCAAAACAGGTTGCTTTAAATGCACCAATTGTGTCACCTGTGGCCACATGCTCACAGGCTCTTCATTTGCCCATCCACATTCGGGGAAGCGTTATCCCATTAAACATCACATCACCTGTCTCACCACCCACGTGGTTTATTTAATATCTTGTCCCTGTGGACTATACTACGTGGGTAAAACCGATTTCACATTACGAGACAGAATGCGAGGCCACCGTTCAGGCATTATGACTGCCTTTAGGGACAGCAAGACAGACAAACCGGTTGCCAAGCACTTTTTGGAGATGAACCACCGCTTACCCACTCTTAAATTTATAGCTATCGACCACATCCCCCCTCTTGCTAGGGGGGGTGATCGATCTAGGGTCTTGCTCCAACGTGAGGCATACTGGATAAAGACACTGGACACCTTACATCCTAGGGGCCTTAATGAATATGTTTCCCTCCATGCTTTTTTGGATACCCGGTGAACTTGTTTTGAATATTTTTTGAACATTTTTTGAATATATTTTCAAGCAATCCAATCTCATGGCTACTAAAATTTGGACATAATTAATCTTGTCCGCATTTTAGTTTTATTTCTACTTTTTTCAGTTTTTACTTTTATTTTATTTTTTTATATATATATATTTTTTGTACCATTGTGTGTCCTATTCGTTCATTCTGCTCAAACTCTGCATTGTAATGATATTTACCATGTTTGGCGTTGGTACACGCCACCTATGCACTTTTGGACTTCATATTGTGTATGTACATACTTAGGCAATGCCTATATTAACTCATTAGATTTATGCTGTTGTCTAGCGCTTGTCTAGCTTGGGTCTTCACTTACGATTATTCTCATGACACTCTCAGCAGATGGTCCAGTTCAGTGACTATCAGCTGCACTACTCTCTGCACGCTCCTTTATAGTCACTTGCACTCACTCTCATTTATGTACATAGTATTTTTAGGGTCTCCCTCTCACACGTTTTTTCACTTATATAGATGTCTTTTCACGTTTGGCTGGTCACGTTCTTTACATACATTCACTCACTTTACACTCAGCTCACCCAGATCTTCTCATTACTTTCACTCTTCACATCCAGCTTCACTTACACACTTTTCACCCTTCTGGACATATCCTTTATGGGCATTCATAATATACATATACTGTACGCTGTTTTTTACAAAGTCCATTAATTGCGGGCATCCCTATTCCATGCACACAGTACAGGTCCATATTAGTCCTCAGTCTTACTAGCAGATTCATTTTAATTTTCTTCTATGTTCCTTTAAATCTCGCTACTTCACATTTATTCGTAAGCCCGTTCACTAGTGGTTCCCTTGGTTACCCAGACGCATGCTCACGTTCTTTTCCAAGTCGCACTTCCCGTGACGTCATCACTCACTGACGGGATCGAAACTGCATTTTTTCTGCAATCACACTTCAGCGATCACACATGGCTTGGGGACACACACCTCTTTTCAGGGTAAGTGATTACTCTTTAATTTGTTAGGATATATAATGTCACGGTTGTACACTTGTAAGCATCTTGATAAAGACCTGAGGGTCGAAACGTCGATTCTTTTCACATTGAATAAATAATCTCAACAAGTCCTCTGGAGTGCTCTACTTACTATTTGCATATATATATATATATATATATATATCATAACATTACAGGTTGCGGTACATAGGATACAATAAAATTCAAGGCCAAAATTTTGTGAATATCTGTTTATTTTGACAAGAGTTCCTCCTGTCATCATTTATTTATTTATTTATTTTTTTGGTTTGTGTCAGATATAACATATAACAGAGTAGTACAAGACATGCAGGTTAAATGTGAAACAGTGGGGGTGGGGGGGCCTGAGCAGCATGGTGAGCGGTCACACATCGTCTGAGCTCCTGGTCTTTTTAAGCAAAACTTAACCTACCAGACGATCTAAGCAACCCGAAATTAGCACAATACTGCAAAATAACTACTAATCTTGAGCTTCTAACTAGAGCTGTGGACCAACGTTACCGCTAGCTGGCTGAGTCACCTGGGCAAACCTGAGGCCTAACTGTGGCCTGGCAGTGTGCAGGTGAGGGGGGCGGCCGACTCCTACGCCGACACCCTGTTAGCAGACACTGAGGTGCACATTCTCGTACCCCCTCGGCCAGTGAGGGATATCCCGGCACCCTACCATCTGGGACTGGTCTGAAAACTTCCTGATACTACGGGAGGCATACCCGATATGCACAAGATGGCGGCAGAGCACAACATCACTAGGTCTGAGAGACCTCACAAAGGCCTTCTAGCGGCATTTGATGACTTATGCAAAGCCTTTTGGGACAGGCTGCAGCAATGAGTGGCTCCCGGTCTACCACAAGCAACAGGTGACCACCACCATGGACCAGTCCGGCAATAGGGGGACCCCTCCAATGCCTCCATGCGGCGGCAGGACGGGAAAGTAAAACCCCGGCCAGCTCGGAGCATTGGCTCCTAAACGAAAAAAGGTCCATGAGGCTCACTAGACCGGAGCCCACCCCCCTTCACTCTGAACTCCAGTTGGAACGGGGATCTGCCCTGCATCCTACCTACCGCCGTGCTATAACCTACAACTGGGGCTCTCATAGTCTTCTTCAGTTGCCTCGAAGAAAATATCCTCCGCCCGGCCTAATGGTCTTTTGGTGCCTGCATATACAGCCTCTCAGGGGACTCTCATACCTAGCACAGGGACTTTAAACCAAGAGCTTATTATCTTTAATCCCCTCCATTGTGACCCACAGGGGTGCCTAACCAGCAACGATCAGCCCTACAGAATTAAGTTGTTTACACTATATGTTTACACTATATTTTTACACTATATGTAAATCTTTAACCTATCTTAGCTTGTACTTTCTATACCAGTGATGGCGAACCTATGGCACGCGTGCCACAGGTGGCACGCTGGGCCCTCTCTGTGGGCACGCGGCCATAGGTTCGCCAATAATGCAGAGTAGGCACCTGCCTGCCCGAAACGGCAGGCGCCTACTCTGCTTCCGTGTCGGGAGGCAGGGGGAGAGATCTGTGAAGCAGCTCCCCTGTCCTCCCGCGCAATGCTGTGTGGAGCGTTGCCGTGCGTTACCATGGCAACGCTCCACACAGCATCGTGCGGGAGGACAGGGGAGCTGCTTCACAGATCCCTCCCCCTGCCTCCCGTCCCGGAAGCAGTACCACCGGACCAGCAGGGATGGCTGTGTCCACCCCCCCTCCTTCATTAAAGGTAAGAAGGAGGAGGGGGGGGGGGTGAAGAAACTGATTTAAACTACTTTTTTTTAAAAACACGTTTACCCCCCAGCAGTACCCCCACCCCCCCACACACACACAGTGCCCCTACACCCCCAGCAGTACCCCTACCCCCCACACACAGTACCCCTGCCCCCCAGCAGTACCCCTACCCCCACACACAAAGAGTACCCCTACCCCCCACAGCACCCCTACCCCCAGCAGTACCTCTACCCCCCCACAGCACCCCTACCCCCCAGCAGTACCCCTACCCCCACACACACTGTACCCCTACCCCCCGCAATACCCCTACCCCCACACAGTATCCCTCCCCTCCCCCACAACCCTACCCCCCACACAGCACCCCTTACCCCCACACAGCACAGCACCCCTACCTCCCCGTACAGCACCCCTCACACACACAGCACGCCTCATCACCTCTACTCCCCCCACACAGCACCTCTACCCCCCACACTGCACCCCTACCCCCCACACAGCACCCCTACCCCCCACAGCAGCCCTACCCCCCACACAGCACCCCTTACCCCCACACAGCACAGCACCCCTACCTCCCCGTACAGCACCCCTCACACACACAGCACGCCTCACACACACACATACAGCACCCCTCACACACACACACACACAACACCCCTAACACACAGCACCCCTCACACACACCACCCCACACACACCACCCCTCACACACACACACACAGCACCCCACATCCACACACAGCAGCTCACATACACACACACACAGCAATCCTCACACACACAGCACCCCCCACACGCACACAGCACTACCCACACACACAACACCCCCCCCACACACACCCACACACAACACCCCCCCACACACACTACACACACACAGCAACCCTCAGACACACACAGCACCCCTCACACACAGCACACACACAGCACCTCACACAAACACATACACTACACCCCTCAATGCAGTATGTGTGTGTATTCAGCAGTCTGTGTGTGTGCGTGTATTCAGCAGTCTGTGTGTGCGTGTATTCCGCAGTCTGTGTGTGTGTGCGTGTATTCAGCAGTGTGTGTGTGTGTGTGTGTGCGTGTATTCAGCAGTCTGTGTGTGTGTATGTATTCAGCAGTCTGTGTGTGTGTATGTATTCAGCAGTCTGTGTGTGTGTATTGAGCGGACTGTGTGTGTGTGTATTCATCAGTCTCTGTATTCAGCAGTCTTGTGTGTGTGTGTGTATTCAGCAGACTGTGTGTATGTATTGCATTTGTTGGAGATACTAATAAATATAAGCTTAATTTTATCTATTTATGTCATTATTTAAAATGTGTCTCATTGAACTCTCTGTTGTTGTGTTCTTTTAAAACAAAAGTTGTTAATTAGTTCGGACAACAGTACGAGTTGTTTTTTCGAAACTTAAACCTCAGTATTAAGGTTTAATTGCTGTGTTGGCTCTTTAAGGAAAAAAAAGTTGGCATATATTGCTGTTAGGGCACTCGGGCTCAAAAAGGCCATCACTGTTCTATACAAACTATTTAATTCCCCTACTTTAACCCTTTGTGTCACTATACCCCACTCCCTCTAGCATGTAAGCTCATCGAGCAGGGCCCTCAACCCCCTCTGCTCCTGTATGTCCAGTTGTATGATCTCAATTATGTGTCTGTTAGTCCACCCATTGTACAGCGCTACGGAATTTGTTGGCGCTATATAAATAATAAAGTAATAATAATAATAATATACAAACCTGTAACTTAACATTGCTTACACCTACACACTTAAGACAAACCACTTGTCTGATGTCTCAAGCTTGACTGACTCCACGCAACCCAGCACATCAGACATACACACTGACACAGAGCAGAATAGGGACTGTTGCCCCTACATAGGGTCACTTGGCAGATATGGATTGACACCTGTCCTCAGGGACCCTGATACACACTGACACAGAGCAGAATAGGGACTGTTCCCCCTACATAGGGTCACTTGGCAGATATGGATTGACACCTATCCTAATGATCCCTGATACACACTAACGTAGAGCAGAATAGGGACTGTTCCCCCTACATAGGGTCACTTGGCAGATATGGATTGACACCTGTCCTCAGAGACCCTGATACAAACTGACACAGAGCAGAATAGGGACTGTTTCCCCTACATAGGGTCACTTGGCAGATATGGATTGACACCTATCCTAATGATCCTTGATACACACTGACACGGAGCAGAATAGGGACTGTTCCCCCTACATAGGGTCACTTGGCAGATATGGATTGACACCTGTCCTCAGGGACCCTGATACACACTGATACAGAGCAGAATAGGGACTGTTCCCCCTACATAGGGTCACTTGGCAGATATGGATTGACACCTGTCCTCAGGGACCCTGATACACACTGACACAGAGCAGAATAGGGACTGTTCCTCCTACATAGGGTCACCATTTTTAGCCCAAGGCAGCTCATCTCATCAGGCCTTTTTTATTCGAATGTTTCGCCCACTGTCAGTCCCTTCGGGATCCATCCCTCATTCATCTTAATAAAGGTGAGGTAATCTAGACTTTTTTGACCTAGGCGACTTCTCTTCTCAGTGACAATACCTCCTGCTGCACAGAAGGTCCTTTCTGACAGGACACTTGAAGCGGGGCAGGCCAGAAGTTCTATCGCAAATTGGGATAGCTCAGGCCACAGGTCAAGCCTGCACACCCAGTAGTCAAGGGGTTTATCGCTCCTCAGAGTGTTGATATCTGCAGTTAAGGCGAGGTAGTCTGCTACCTGTCGGTCAAGTCGTTCTCTGAGGGTGGATCCCGAAGGGCTGTGGCGATGCGTAGGACTTAAAAAGCTCTGCATGTCCTCCATCAACAACACGTCTTTAAAGCGTCCTGTCCTTGCCGGCGTGGTCGTGGGAGGAGGAGGATGACTTTCACTTCTTCCCCTGTTAGATTCCCGTTGTGCTGTGACATCACCCTTATACGCTGTGTAAAGCATACTTTTTAATTTATTTTGCAAATGCTGCATCCTTTCCGACTTGTTGTAATTTGGTAACATTTCAGCCACTTTCTGCTTATACCGGGGGTCTAGTAGCGTGGACACCCAGTACAGGTCGTTCTCCTTCAGCCTTTTTATACGAGGGTCCCTCAACAGGCACGACAGCATGAAAGACCCCATTTGCACAAGGTTGGATGCCGAGCTACTCATTTCCCGTTCCTCCTCCTCAGTGATCTCAATGAAGGTATGTTCTTCCCCCCAGCCACGTACAACACCACGGGTACCAGATAGGTGACAACGAGCACCCTGGGATGCCTGTTGTGGTTGGTCTTCCTCCTCCTCCTCAAAGCCACATTCCTCCTCTGACTCCTCTTCCTCACAATCCTCTTCCAGCGTTGCCGCAGGTCCAGCAAGCGATGCTGATAAGGCTGTTTCTGGTGGTGATGGTGACCACAACTCTTCCTCTTCACGCTCATCTACGGCCTGATCCAGCACTCTTCGCA
Source organism: Pelobates fuscus (assembly GCF_036172605.1). Taxonomy (NCBI): domain Eukaryota; kingdom Metazoa; phylum Chordata; class Amphibia; order Anura; family Pelobatidae; genus Pelobates; species Pelobates fuscus. Next base: position 280,195,572 of record NC_086317.1, read on the forward strand.
GGGCACGCTCCAGGAAGAAAACAAATGGTATGATGTCGCTGATGGTGCCTTCGGTGCGACTGACTAGGTTTGTTACCTCCTCAAAAGGACGCATGAGCCTACAGGCATTGCGCATGAGCATCCAGTAACGTGGCAAAAAAATTGCCATCTCCCCAGAGGCTGTCCTAGCACCCCAGTCATACAAATATTCATTAACGGCTTTTTCTTGTTGGAGCAGGCGGTAGAACATTAGGAGTGTTGAATTCCAACGTGTCGAGCTGTCGCAAATCAAGCGCCTCACTGGCATGTTGTTTCGCCGCTGGATATCTGCACAGTGCGCCATGGCCATGTAGGAACACCTGAAATGGCCACACACCTTCCTGGCCTGCTTCAGGACGTCCTGTAAGCCTGTGTACTTATGCACAAAACGTTGTACGATCAGATTACACACATGTGCCATGCACGGCACATGTGTCAACTTGCCCAACTTCAATGCCGCCAACAAATTTGTTCCGTTGTCACAAACCACTTTGCCGATATCCAGTTGCTGCGGAGTCAGCCACTTTTCCACCTGTGCGTTCAGGGCGGACAGGAGTGCTTGTCCGGTGTGACTCTCTGCTTTCAAGCAAGTCCAACCCAAGACGGCGTGACACTGCCTCCCACCTCCTGGACAGCATCTATTTTAGATTCATTTGGAAGCTGCATACATTTGTTTTTTATTTTATTTTTTTAATTCTTTATTTTTGTAGTGCATGGAGGTATAACAAATGAGCATGTGGTACCCCAACAGCATTCCTCATGTTTTTCAAGTAACAATTGTAACAATAGGGTATATGTTAATACCCTAGTCTGCGCGGAGCCCTCCATGGGTGAAGATGGATTAATTTTTTTTTGCTCTCGGGTTTTTATTTTATTTTTAAGTTCGACGGGTATGATGGCTCTTTATTTGGCCTTTTTTGGGGCTGAAAAATGAAGATTTTAGAAAAAAGACGATGTTGAATAGTAAGTTGAATTTTACTTTACAGGGTAGTAATTGTATTCCCCCCTCACAATTTTTTAGGGTGAGGGGGGTAGGTAGGGGCTTTTTTATTTGGGTGTGTGACTAGGGGCTTGGGGACCCCTAGTCACCTTTGATGGGGGAGATTTTCATTTAGGGCCCCCACCCGCCGCTCAGGTGTGGGGGCCGGGGGGGGGGGACAGTAGGTCCCCCCTTATTGTTTTTTAGGGCCCCCACCCACCGCGCAGGGGTGGGGGCCGGGGGGAGGATAGTAGTTTCCCCTCCGTTATTGTAACTTAGGGCCACCACCCGGCGCGCAGGGGTGTGGGCCGGGGGGGAGGACAGTAGGTCCCCCCATTATTCTTTTATAGGGCCCCCACCCGCAGCTCAGGGGTGGGGGCCGGGGGGAGGACAGTAGGTCCACCCCTCTTATTGTAACTTAGGACCCCCACCCACCGCTCAGGGGTGGGGGCGGTGGGGAGGACAGTAGGTCCCACCCCCCAGTATTCTTTTATAGGACCCCCACCTGCAGCTCAGGAGCCATGTTACTCTGTATATAAAGGGGGCCATGTTTACACTGTATATAGAGGGAGCCATGTTACTCTGTATATAGAGGGGAGCCATGTTACTCTGTATATAGAGAGAAGCCATGTTTACACTGTATATAGAGGGAGCCATGTTACTCTGTATATAGAGAGGAGCCATGTTTATACTGTATATAGAGGGGAGCCATGTTATTCTGTATATAGAGGGAGCCATGTTATTCTGTATATAGAGGGAGCCATGTTTACACGGTATATAGAAGGAAGCCATGTTACTCTGTATATAGAGAGGAGGCATGTTTACACTGTATATAGAGGGATCCATGTTACTCTGTATATAGAGGGAGCCATGTTACTCTGTATATAGAGGGAGCCATGTTACACTGTATATAGAGGGGAGCCATGTTACACTGTATATAGAGGGAGCCATGTTATTCTGTATATAGAGGGAGCCATGTTTACACGGTATATAGAGGGAAGCCATGTTACTCTGTATATAGAGGGAGCCATGTTACACTGTATATAGAGGGAGCCATGTTACTCTGTATATAGAGGGAGCCATGTTACTCTGTATATAGAGGGAGCCATGTCACTCTGTATATAGAGAGAAGCAATGTTTATACTGTATATAAAGGGGAGCCATGTTATTCTGTATATAGAGGGAGCCATGTTATTCTGTATACAGAGGGAGCCATGTTTACACGGTATATAGAGGGAAGCCATGTTACTCTGTATATAGAGAGGAGGCATGTTTACACGGTATATAGAGGGAAGCCATGTTACTCTGTATATAGAGGGAGCCATGTTACTCTGTATATAAAGGCAGTGGCATACTAAGGGGGGGGGTGGCGGGGGCGGTGCGCCCCGGGTACCACTCACTACGGGGGTTCCCGGGGCGAACTTTCGCAGGGGCGGCGAAATGCCGCCCTGTGTCTTGTGTAAAGGGACCGGCCGCTAATAAGACTATCTACCCGAGTTTCCCATCCAGCAGCAGCAGGGTCCTCTGTTCTCGCGATCCGCGAGAGCGTTGCCGTGGGTTGCCATAGCAACGCTCTCGCGGATCGCGATAACGTTGCCATAGCAACGCTCTCGCGGATCGCGAGAACAGAGGACCCTGCTGCTGCTGGATGGGAAACTCGGGTAGATAGTCTTATTAACGAGAAGAAAAGAACACTTGGGAGGATAGTGTTAATAATCCAGGAGCTACCAAGTAGGAGTGGCACAAAATGGATAATGAAAAACAAAGAGGGGTAATACACCTTTAAGGGGTATATATATTTGATAGCAATACATTGTAGTAATATGAGAGCTAGGATAATAAATCAATAAATGCAACAAAACTCTGGAAGGTACAAATAACAAACTATCTCTGATGGATATAGAGTAGCAAATATTTGAACCAAGATAATCTACTTTGTAACGAACAAAGATAGAAATGTTGAAAAAATAGTGTTATGGCATTACAGTATAGGGAACTGCATGCTACACTAATAAAATCGCTGATATGTGCAACAATGGTGATATGATAATAACAGGTACAAAACTGGATAAAAAATAAGAGCCAGTTTATTTTTTTATTTTTTTTTTAAATTCTTTATTTTTAGTTGTGCATGACATAACAACGAGCCTACGCAGCCACGACAGCTGACGTAGGCGGCAACAGTCAAAACAATGTATACATGGCATAGAAAACATGTTGCACAATTTTATATTTTGGTGAAAGAAAAAGCATAGACAGCGGGTAAGAATGACCTTCTGTAATTGAGTCTTCCTGGCCGACCTGCCCCTTTATTTATTTATGCAGTTAGCGTTTCGTATCGGCAGACCAAGGGCGACTCCCCTAGCATACACAGGTAACATTAACATAACTAGATCTGTAAACATGAGCTATAAAGGTGGTCAATGACAACCCACTCTCGTATCTGAGGCTGTTGTAGTGATCCCCTGAGAACTGGTTGGTGATGCCAGCAGCCGTTTGTCAGCTCGGGTTCCGCGGTTTTGCAGAAATAATCAGAGCGCTACCTGAAGTCTGAGGTATGTCATGCATCTACAGTGCATATGGGCATAAGAGCAGCAGTAGCGCGTGCCCTCCCCCAGCGAGGAGGCCCCTGTGGTAAGCGGGGCTCTCTATAGGGCCTAGCCCGCGGGCACAACTGTAGTGGCTACATCTCTCGGGAGCTCGCTCCCAACAGCCTCTGGCAAATATATGCTAACCATATTTACAAAATTAAAGAGAGAAGAGCCAGTTTATTAAGAATACAAAATATAAAAATTGAAAATTAAAGTGCATCAAGAAATACAGATCCGTCTAGAATCCAATATAGGTTACCAGTCTATGGGGTTTAGAAAATGGATAAGGTTGTGGAAAAGGTTGTGGTATTCTATATTCCACTCCGGTTATCGGTGAGGACGGTAAGTAGGTTGAGGTGTGCGTCCTTGTTCAGACCTCTCTCCAGAGGGCGTGCACAGATAGTACTGCAGTGAAACACCGAAAGTCCCGGGCGAATAGATGATTCTGCTGGCAACTATCAACAGGATCTGTATCCGGATGAATTAGTGATGCCTTACGCGTTTCGTGGGGAAATAGCCCCACTTCTTCAGAGGCAGAATGAAGACCATTGTTGCAGCTTTGTTTAAATATACTCTATGTTAATTAATCAATTAAAATGGAATTGCAAAAACATAATTCACTTAAAATATATTAGGCAAAGAAAATAAGAATAGTAGTATTGATAGACATATATGGATTCCCTATAAATATAAGTTTGTTGCATATTTCACTTAAAATATATTAATTCATAAAACATAATTTACTTAAATAAAACAAAGAAAGTGGAAATAGTAGTACTGATAAACATACATGGATTCCCTATGAATATAAATTGGTTGCATATTGATACACATTAATATAGTACTACTCATAGATAGTAGTTACATATCTAAGTCATATAATATGTCATAAGTATAAAATTGTTAAGTTGGTACATACCAAATAGGCTAAAAACATAACTTCATGGGAGATTAAAATAAATAGTATCTAGAATAACATAATAGAGAGAAAAAGCACGGAATGAAATACATGGGATAAAACACATGAAATTCATGGAATTGTGTTGTATATCGATCTTGTTTAAAATTAAACATTTTCTTAATATACTGATGTGTATCATTCATATAATATATGAGACTGCTCCATATAAGGTATAATAATCAAAAATAATATGGAATTAGACAATCCATTAATACATTCCGACAGTCATTCTTAATACATAAAGATTCAGCAGATACAGAGTGAGTTGGATATCTAACATAATAATTAGTTGATAAATAAAGAAGTTACAAGGTTGATGGATCCGATCTGAAAACGAAAAAAAGTCTTATTAACGCACATGGAGAATACTGGGCCCCTCTAAACTGCCCAGTGATGCTGTGCCACCGGACCACCAGTCGAGGAGGACGGGAGGGACAGGTAAGTGGCAGCACTTATTCCACACAACATACACACTGCATCTGCATACACTCTACACACACTCTACACACACTGCATACACTGCATACACTCTACACACACTGCATACACTCTACACACACTCTACATACACTGAATACACACTGCATACACACTGCATACACTCTACACACACTGCATACACTCTACACACACTGCATACACACTACACACACTGCATACACTCTACACACACTGCATACACACTGCACACACTGCATACACTCTACACACACTGCACACACTCTACACACACTGCATACACACTACACACACTGCATGCACTCTACACACACTGCATACACACAACACACACTGCATACACACTACACACACTATACACACACTGCATACACACTACACACACTCTACACACACTGCATACACACTACACACACTATACACACATTGCATACACACTACACACACTGCGCACGCGCGCTATACACACACTGCATACACACTACACACACTGCATACACACTACACACACACTGCACACACACTACACACACTGCACACACACTATACACACACTGCATACACACTATACACACTGCATACACTCTACACACACTGCATACACACTACACACACTGCATACACACTACACACTGCATACACACACTGCATACACACTACACACACTGCATACACGCTACACACACTGCATACACACTGCACACACTGCATACACTCTACACACACTGCACACACTCTACACACACTGCACACACTCTACACACACTGCATACACTCTACACACACTACACACACTGCATGCACTCTACACACACTGCATACACTATACACACACTGCATACACACTACACACACTGCATACACTGCACACACACTGCATACACGCACTATACACACACTGCATACACTCTACACACACTCTACACACACTGCATACACACTACACACACTATACACACACTGCATACACACTACACACACTGCGCACACACACTATACACACACACTATATACACACACACTGTTCACACTATACACACACTGTACACACTATGCACACACTATACACACACACACTACACACACTGCATACACACTGCACACAATATACACACACTGCATACACACTGCGCACACTATACACACACTGCACACACTATACACACACTGCACACACTACATGCACTACACACACTGTATACACACTATACACACACACTATACACACACTGCATACACTATGCACACACTATAAACACACACTATACACACACTGCATACACTATGCACACACTATAAACACACTATACACACACTGCATACACTATGCACACACTGCATACTCTATACACACACTGTACACACTATACACACACTGCATACACTTCATACACTATACACACACTGCATACACATACATTTAAAAAAAATTGCAGTTGTTTTTTACATTTCAAAGTTGGGCAGGGGGGTGCCAAATAAAGGATCCGCCCCGGGTGCCAAATGCTCCAGGTACGCCCCTGTATAGAGGGGAGCCATGTTACTCTGTATATAGAGAGGAGCCATGTTTACACTGTATATAGAGGGAGCCATGTTACTCTGTATATAGAGAGGAGCCATGTTTACACTGTATATAGAGGGGAGCCATGTTACTCTGTATATAGAGGGAGCCATGTTATTCTGTATATAGAGGGAGCCATGTTTACACGGTATATAGAGGGAAGCCATGTTACTCTGTATATAGAGGGGGCCATGTTACTCTGTATATAGAGGGGAGCCATGTTATTCTGTATATGGAGAGGAGCCATGTTTACACTGTATATAGATGGAGGCATGTTACTCTGTATATAGAGAGGAGCCATGTTTACACTGTATATAGAGGGGAGCCATGTTACTCTGTATATAGAGGGAGCCATATTATTCTGTATATTGAGGGAGCCATGTTTACACTGTATATAGAGGGAGCCATGTTACTCTGTATATAGAGGGAAGCCATGTTACTCTGTATATAGAGAGGAGCCATGTTTACACTGTATATAGAGGGAGCCATGTTACTCTGTATATAGAGGGAGCCATGTTACTCTGTATATAGAGGGGAGCCATGTTACTCTGTATATAGAGAGGAGCCATGTTTACACTGTATATAGAGGGAGCCATGTTACTCTGTATATAGAGAGGAGCCATGTTTACACTGTATATAGAGGGGAGCCATGTTACTCTGTATATAGAGGGAGCCATGTTATTCTGTATATAGAGGGAGCCATGTTTACACGGTATATAGAGGGAAGCCATGTTACTCTGTATATAGAGGGGGCCATGTTACTCTGTATATAGAGGGGAGCCATGTTATTCTGTATATGGAGAGGAGCCATGTTTACACTGTATATAGAGGGAGCCATGTTACTCTGTTTATAGAGAGGAGCCATGTTTACACTGTATATAGAGGGGAGCCATGTTACTCTGTATATAGAGGGAGCTATGTTATTCTGTATATAGAGGGAGCCATGTTTACACGGTATATAGAGGGAAGCCATGTTACTCTGTATATAGAGAGGAGCCATGTTTACACTGTATATAGAGGGAGCCATGTTACTCTGTATATAGAGAGGAGCCATGTTTACACTGTATATATAGGGGAGCCATGTTACTCTGTATATAGAGTGGTGCCATGTTACACTGTATATAGAGGGAGCCATGTTACTCTGTATATAGAGGGAGCCATGTTTACTCTGTATATAGAGGGAGCCATGTTACTATCTGAGGTGGTTAACTATGATTGGCCCTGGCATGTTTGTTAGTCTGGCCTGCATGGTTGTCTGGCATGAATAAAAGTAGCCTGTTTCAACTATATTAGTAGTTAGAATAGTTTGCACTAAAACATGTGCAAATGGGGAGTTTGCGGTTGTGCAAATGGACTGTTTGCGGTTGTTTGCGGTGCGTTAAACGGGGAGTTTGGTCTGTCACTGTGAAGCGGGCGTAACCCTTACACTACCTGATCGATACAACATCATACCTGATGTTTTAAAGCACGTTATTCCAAACAATTTAGGAATGTTAGGTGATTTATGCCCTTTATGGATTAAAACCAGACTCTGCATCAACTATGTAATTTTCCATGGGAGTTTTGCCATGGATCCCCCTCCGGCATGCCACAGTCCAGGTGTAAGTGCCTTTGAAACAACTTTTCCATCACTATTGTGGCCAGAAAGAGTCCCTGTGGGTTTTAAAAATCGCCTGCCCATTGAAGTCTATGGCGGTTCGCCCGGTTCGCCCGTTCGCGAACATTTGCGGAAGTTCGTGTTCGCCGTTCACGAACCGAAAATGTTATGTTCGTGACATCACTACTATTAGCTTACAGTGAAAAACTTTTTTCTTTTTAACCCCTTAAGGACACATGACATGTGTGACATGTCATGATTCCCTTTTATTCCAGAAGTTTGGTCCTTAAGGGGTTAAAGGCACGCTATTGTGACACCAGATATGAGTGGCAAAGTGGACTGGCAGAGGTTGGCAGAGTACACGCTGAAGGCCTGCCACCCGCTTGAAGGACACTGACTGCTATTAGCTAACAGTGACAAACTTTTTTGTCTTTTTAAAGGCACGCTATTGTGACACCAGATATGAGTGGCAAAGTGGACTGGCAGAAGATGGCAGAGTACACGCTGAAGGCCTGACACCCAGACGCTTGCAGACAACTAACTGCTATTCAATCTATTACAGTGAAAAAAATGTCTTTGTTTTTAAATGCAAGCTATTGTGACACTAGATATGAGTGGTGGCACTGGGCAAGTGGGCACAGTATCCACTGTGAGCCTGACACAGAAGCTGGCAGGCAGGCAACTGCAATTACATTACACAAAAAAAAAGCAGACTGATGTTCAAGCCCTAAAAATAGCTTTTTGGGGTGCTGTCCTTACAGCAGAGATCATATGAGTCCTTCAGGACTGTAGTGGACACTGAATACCCTAGCCTAGCTATCCATTTCCCTATCAAATGAGCAGCAGCTACACTTTCCCTCCTCTATCTAAGAATGCAGCTTCAGAATGAATCTAAAATGGATGCTGTACAGGAGGTGGGAGGGTCTGGAAGGGAGGGTCTGCTGCTAATTTGCTGGAATGTGTCTGCTGACCGTGAGGCACAGGGTCAAAGTTTACTCAATGATGACGAATAGGGGGCGGATCGAACCGCGCATGTGTTCGCCCGCCGTGGCGAACACGAACACGCTATGTTCGCCGGGAACTATTCGCTGGCGAACAGTTCGGTACATCACTAATTGATACCCACACGGGCACACAAGAACATATATTACATTCTTGGAGTTACAATTAATAAAATAATTAATGTTATAGTTTATTTTAGCAACAGTTGATGTAAACATTCTCTTGTTTTAAAATTACTTTCCACTTTAGATACAGTTGCCATAATAAAAGAATCCTTAATTTAATTTCCTAAAATCAGCTAGATTTTTTTTTCTTTTTCTATATAGCTTGTAGTTACAATTTATTTTATATTACATGCTGTCCTATATACTATGTTTGGGGTTTCACCTATATATTGTACAATATCTTCATCCTGAGATAAAATATGCCAATTATTTCTAAAAATTATCTTTAAAATAATAGAATTACTATTAACCCCTTAAGGACCAAACTTCTGGAATAAAAGGGAATCATGACGTGTCAGACACGTCATGTGTCCTTAAGGGGTTAAAATCTAAGATTAGAGGGACCTGTTCTTTAATTTCATTTCTGTTTACAGATCTTTTTTTATAATCCAATAGTTGCTCTCTCTCATATTTATAAACTTGCTTGATTTGTTGATCTATATCCTATTCAAAGGATCGTCTCTCTAAAAAAATGTTGTTTTTTTTTTAATTTCTGATTGTGCAGAGTAATTCTCTGTTTCTGTACAATTTATTTGCAATCTCAGAAATTGTCCTCTTGGAATGTTAGAGAGCCAGGGACGAAAATGGCAACTCTTCATATCTATGAAACTATTGGCATCTACTTGTTTAAAGTGCGTACAGGTTTTTATCTGGTTTCCTTCAATGTAGATGTCAAGATTTAAAGAATTGAGTGTTGCTTATCTCCTGATTCAATGTAATGTTCCAACTATTAGAATTTAAAACCGTTAAAAATTTTAGGGCGGAAGCTTCATCTCCTTTCCAAATAAAAAGATGTCATCGATGTACCTTTGATAGAGGACTAGGTTTTTTGCCCAGCCATGTTGGGAATATATGTAGGAATCTTTCCAATAAGTCATAATAAGATTGGCATAGCTGGCCGTTATTTTTATGTTTTTTTTACTATTTTTTTAATTTATTTTAAGCCTAAAAATGTTTACAATGAATTTGACTAATGTATTTGTTCTCATAGATTGACTAATATATTCTCCTTTACCTAGGGATTCCCTTTTTCCCTTTTATACACATTAGTATGATTTCTTATCAAGTTATTTCATATGTATGTTTGTATATTTATTGATATTGTGTCTCATTATATATATATATATATATATATATATATATAGTGGTGTGGAGTGGCATCTAGACTTTCCAATATGGTGCTTTAAGCCTCATGGAATGAGGGAGAGATACCACCCCACGGCGTCATGTATAGTGAAAAAGTGACGTCGGGACCTAATAACACTGTAACATGACTCGGAAGGATTTGCCAACAACACAGGGTGACCCGGAAGACCCTCATCGAGCGCGGGGGGAGGGGGGGATTCCAACAGCAATTCGTGGCACTACCACTTAAAAAGGGCAAGACACAAGTGAAGGAAGTTAGGCACCTGGAAGAAGGCGACTACAGCCGAAACGCGTTGTGCTTTTAAAGACTTTGTATCGGACTATCCTTGCGTAGGATATTTCTGTTCTTACCTATTGTTTTTATTTTATTTCTTATCTCTATGGCTTAATACATTCTTTACAATTACAACCCTTTGGATTATCCTCATCATTTCAGGGTCTGGATGAGTAGAACCAAGGATCAAGCCGAGATAATATTTGCCTACATGCCTTTACAGCCAGAGTCAGCTTTTTTGAGGCTCTGTAAATTGTGAGTTTGCACTTGTATGCTGGATAATATTGGGAATTATACAGCTGCACTATAAATGTTTTTCATTTCTATCTATACAGATAAATCTATGATCACCCATATTGTCTCAAGTACAGGAAAGTACTAGATATAGTATGTTTCAGATATTTTTTATTGCGCTTCCCACAATATTTTTCTGTTTGTGTTGTGTTTAACCCCCACAACATTAACTGCCTATTGAGCCAGCCTTTGACGCTACCCGCAAGGCTGGAACTTAGGCCTCCCCTCTGATTCTTTGCCGCCTGCTCTTCTACACCAGAGGAATATAGCAAACATTTCTCAGTTTGTCCCAGTGCCACATCAGCAAAGCTTCCAAATCATGCTACTTCAGATGGCTTTATACTGTTTCCATACTTTTCACACAAAAATTAGACTGACTCCATAAGCTTATTAAATCGCCTCTTTTGAACAACTGTTTATTCCTATTTTAATGTTATATTTGTAGTTTGATAGTAGAAGCTTTGTGCTCTGTGTAAAAAAATTACACATGCTAAAAGGTTTTCTGCAGCGTTTTCCTCCACAGTCCGACCAAGCAACGTACTTTTTCTGTTCAAGCAGTGATTATTTAAAATTTTACCACATGACAGGAGGCTTCATATTTGCATAACTCTCTTTACTGAAAATCTCCAGCAGCACAGAAACAAAAACAACCAATGAGAAAAAAGTTAGTTGATACACAAAAGGCATTGATAGCCCCACCTCATCCTCTTTCTTTGCTGCTCCAGCCTTGGCACAGGTCATAGTATTTTGTTTCTCCCTAGTGTTTATTATTAATGGAATTTTTCTACTGGTTTTCTGTATTTATCCTATACTTATTTCTGTTCCCTGGCTTTCCCATAACCTGTCCCTGCTGTTCCCTTATTTATTTGTATCTGTTTATATCTGTTTGACTGGCCTCAGCCCTCTGTCATTTGGCTGTCCTTTTGTGTAAGTGCTTTTACCTTCTCCCTCGGACCGCGGGCGTCACGGCTGTCAGTGCCACACCTGCGCTGTGGGTCAGTTGGGAGCATTTCTGTCAGGGCTAGCAGGGTTGGGGGGAGACCGGGGCACATAGTTTCGATATTTTGGCGGGCCCACGTTTAGCAGGACTTGCTGACTGTTGCGCGCGAGCAGCGGCCATCTTGGATATTGCGAATACCGCAAGTTTCATGGCAGACATTTTCTTGCTCTATTCCAGATCGGGAATCACATGATACGGATTTTAGGTGACCTGTTGGACTTGGATTCATACACATTCAACTTAGAGATCAACTAAAGGTACCTCATTAAAGCTGGATTGTTACTTTACCTGTCAGTTCACAATTGATGCAGGATTCCTAACAGTACTAAGGAAATTGGTGGCAGGTGGCTTCTTTCTGGAAACTGAGTGTATTTTATACTGCCTGAGTGCATTCACTATCACCCTAAACACGGAGATATATATATATACTACTACCAAGAGTACAAATATTAATGTGGGTGTCCTCTGCGTTTTCATGGCATGCCACCTCATTCCAATATTGTGCCAAATACTAACGTGGGTTATCACGGCACACCACCTGGAGTTAGCCCCCAGCTAGTTATATGCAGGTTCTTCTGCGACAGACCTTTTAATGGGCCAAGTTTTCCATATGGTACTGATATACCTCTGCTTATTATGTGCACTACATATTGATAATCTCTAAATGAGGTACAGCTCCATATACAACTGTGGTGAACCCAGTGAAAAAGGGTTTTACTTGGATCACCTGCTCCTACTAGACATTCAGGTCTCAGCTACCTCTCAAGGATATCCCCCCCTGGTTATCAGGAGAGAGAGAGCCCTCCCACATTAGCACGCAATATTTATACACTCACTGGCAATTTGGGGCCACTATACCCCGGACTAGCCCCAGTTGTACCAGGAGACTGGCACCCCTATGTGATTGCCCTAATACCATTGCCCCCTCTGACTGTCACTGTCTCGCACACAGGACAGAACCAGATCACGGAAGACACACCTCAACTGACCCAGGACTTCCAAGCTATGATTAATGCCACAGTGGCGGTTTCGGTGAAGAAAGCTCTGCTGCGAGCTCTACCACAATCCCATGGAGACGCAGGCCCACCAGACCTGGCGGAGGCCTCGGGATCGGAAATGTCAAAGTCCAAGCGCCATTGGAAGGGATCAAGTCCTCCGACCTCTAGGATCAAGGGCAAAGCACCTGTCAAACAACCCAAGCGAGTGGAACCACGGGAACCCATTCCCCCACAACCTCCTTCCGCCGACGAGGAGGACTATGGTCCACCGAGTAACCTTAACATCGTGTAGTGCGAAGTGGCTCACTCTCAGAAGACGAAGACTGGCAATATTTACCCCAGTCTTCCTCAAAATATGTTAAGGAAACCGTACTCTGAGAGGACGAACAAAACAGGGATACCCTGAGCGGCCCTAAACCTAGGGTGACCACTCTTCGACCCTCGTACCATTCGCCACCCTCGATCATCAGAGGGGAGCCTCCCAGACCACCTGGCTAGATTTGTACATTATTGGCTACGCAAGCCCCTTGAAAAAAAGAGGTTTGTGCACGCCTAAATGCTGAATGTCCTAGACTGCTCTTGCTGGACCCCGGAATTCGACACCACAGTGGTGGTGTCCCACTCAGGACGAGACCCACGCAATGGCGTTGAGAAAGGACTTAAGGCTACACAAGATAAATTACTAGACTTGCTCGGCCCTATTGCAAAGATTCTCTACTTTGTGGATTTAGCGCTCTCTCAAGGCACCCAACTTGACCCACATGCTATCCACGAATGGGTTCAGTGGTCCATATGCCTACTGGGCAATGCCAATGCGACACTGTGCACCGCATCGACAACAAGCTATCGCCTTGATCCGCATCGACAGCAAGCTTTTAGAACTTGGATCTAAAGAACTCGGCCCTGAAGCTAAAGGCCTACTGGTTGGCAAAGCTTTTATATCCGAACTTAAGAGGCATGTGAGCCTGTTTACCATCTTAAATAATGCACAATCATCCCTGAAGCAGGTCTTCCGTGCCCCACCTGGGCGAGGTGTTTTTGGGAGGGCTGGTCGGCAGAGGAGCCGAACCACCAGCCGCTTCTGGTCGACAGGCTCCAGATCATACTGTAACGAGAATATACCCCTACACGCAGGATCCAGCTAAACAGAAGACAGTACAGAGGTGAGATACGTCTACCGGACCTTAGAATGGCCGGACTCGACGTATATAGGAGAAGTACAGAGTCAGGAACGATCCGAGGTCAAGGGCACAAAGAGACAGCGTAAACGAGGACTAGCCGGGGTCTGGTACACAGGAAACAGAAACCACGATAGGGCAAGTGTCAGGATCGGGACAGGGATCCAACACGCAGAGTACAAACAGTAGCCAGATACGTATACCGGACCTTAGAATGGCCGGACTAACGTAAGTAGTACAGTATAGAATGGTCAAAGACAAGCCGAGGTCGAGGGTAACAGAAGACAGGTAAGCGAGAGACAAGCCGAATCAAGGGTAACAGAGATAAGCAGAGTAAGGTAAACAAGCCGGGTCAAAACCAAAAGGGATAATAGAATACACAAGCACTGAGTGACTAGAACAAACTAGAACCACGAAAGGGCAATGAGCTAATGAAAGAAGCTCTGTTAAATACCCTGTTCAGAGCAGTAACCACGCCTCCAAGGCGTCTTGATTGGTCCTGCAGCAATTGACTGACAGGTCGATCCGGGGGAGTGTCCTGATGACTACTTCCTGCCTAGATGCTGTAAAAGGCAGTCACTCCCTCGCGGCCGGCCTAGCATGACCGGATAGACCGCGGGGAAGGGAGCCATCAGGCCGTCTGGATGGAGGAACAGCTAAGTCTCTACCTCTTTCGGAGGTAGAGACCACAGGTACCCTGACAGTACCCCCCCTCTCAGATACGCCCACCGGGCGGAATGAACCGGGACGAGATGGGAAGCGAGAGTGATACGCCCTGCGGAGACGGGGAGCATGAACATCCTCCTGAGGTACCCAACTCCTCTCCTCAGGACCATATCCCTTCCAATCAACCAGATATTGTACTCTCCCCCGGGAGATTCGAGAATCAATAATAGAGTTAACCTCATACTCCTCCTGACCCTCCACCTGAACGGGGCGAGGAGGGGCTATTGTGGAGGAAAATCTGTTACATATGAGTGGTTTCAGCAATGAAACGTGAAACGAGTTCGGTATGCGTAAGGTATTAGGAAGAGCTAAACGATACGCAACTGGATTGATACGGGTCAGCACCCTGTAGGGTCCAATATAACGAGGAGCGAACTTCATGGATGGCACTTTTAAACGGATGTTCCTCGTGCTCAGCCATACCCTATCACCTGGAACAAAGACCGGAGCCGCCCTTCTACGTTTATCAGCGTGTTTCTTAACCAACATAGAGTTGTGCACAAGGATTTGTCGAGTTTGATCCCACAACTTCCTCAAATTGGCAACATGAACATCAACCGACGGCACCCCCTGGGAAGGAGAATCCGAAGGAAGAATAGACGGATGAAAACCATAATTCATGAAGAAGGGGCTTGAATGAGTAGAATCGCAAACGAGATTGTTGTGTGCAAACTTCGCCCAAGGAATCAAACCGACCCAATCATCCTGGTGTTCAGAAACAAAGCATCGTAAATATTGTTCAATTTTCTGGTTGGTACGTTCAGCAGCTCCGTTAGACTGAGGATGATAGGCAGAAGAAAAGTTTAATTTAATACCAAGTTGAGAGCAGAAGGACCTCCAAAAGCGGGAAACAAATTGGGAGCCTCTGTCCGATACAATTTGAGAGGGTATCCCATGTAGGCGAAAAATCTCCTTAGCGAATATCACTGCCAATTCGGGAGAAGACGGGAGTTTAGGCAGGGGAATGAAGTGTGCCATCTTAGTAAACCTGTCAACCACGGTGAGGATAACAGTCTGTCTTTTAGAGATAGGTAGATCGACAATAAAGTCCATGGCCAAACAGGACCATGGTTTTTCTGGAACCTCCAAGGGGTGCAAGAATCCACATGGAAGCGTATGGGGTTGTTTGGTTTTAGTACAAACTTCACATGCAGCGATGAACTCCTCAATATCCCTCCGTAAAGCAGGCCACCAGAAGTCCTTAGAGATCAACGCGTAAGTTTTGCGAATACCAGGATGTCCCGCCATCTTGCTATTATGTAAACACTGTATAAGTTCCAGTTGAAGAGCAGGAGGAACGAAATGACGGCCCGCAGGAGTCTGTTTAGGTGCTAGATGTTGCAACTTAATGATCTCGGCCAGTAATGGAGAATGAATCCTGAGATTCGTATTAGCAATGATATTGCATTTCGGAACTATAGAAGAAAGAACTGGTTCAGGTACAGTAGAAGGTTCATATTGGCGAGATAATGCATCGGCTTTAGAGTTTTTAGAACCAGGTCTGTAAGTCAGTACATAATTGAAGTGAGTCAGGAATAAGGACCAACGAGCTTGTCTAGAGGATAAGCGCTTAGCCTCCCCAATATAGGACAAGTTTTTGTGGTCCGTCAAAATCGTAATAGGGTGTAGGGTCCCCTCCAACAAATGTCTCCACTCCTTTAAGGCTTTAATGACTGCTAACAGTTCCCTTTCCCCAATGTCATATCTGCTCTCAGGCCCAGAAAATTTCTTAGAGAAGAAACCACAAGGGTGTAACGGTTTATCCACCCCTAACCTTTGAGACAGAACAGCCCCAACTGCTGTCTCAGAGGCATCGACCTCAAGCAAGAAAGGCAGAGTCGTATCAGGATGGACTAGAATGGGAACCGAGGCAAAAAGTTCCTTGAGAGTCTTGAAAGCACCAAGAGCTTCCTTAGACCAGAACTTAGTATCAGCCCCTTGTTTGGTCATATTGGTAATAGGCGCAATGATAGAGGAGTATCCTTTAATGAAGCGCCTATAGTAGTTGGAAAAACCAATAAACCTTTGGATAGCTTTGAGTCCTTTGGGCAAGGGCCAGTCTAAAATAGATTGGAGTTTTACAGGATCCATTTTAAAACCCTCCCCAGAAATCACGTATCCAAGAAAGTCTACCTGAGACTGATCAAAACTGCACTTCTCCAATTTACAATATAGGCCATGTTGCAGCAGCTTGTGCAATACCTTTCTGACCTGTCTATGGTGAGTCTCAATCTCCTTAGAGTGTATTAGTATGTCGTCCAGGTAAACAATAACACAATCATGCTGAAACTCCCTAAGTACCTCATTAATCAAATCTTGAAATACTGCAGGCGCATTGCAGAGTCCAAATGGCATAACAGTGTATTCGTAATGGCCATACCGGGTATTGAATGCCGTCATCCACTCGTGACCTTGCTGGATTCTCACCAAATTGTAAGCCCCTCTGAGATCTAACTTGGTGAAGATTCTGGAGCCCTTAAGACGATCAAATAACTCGGTAATCAGTGGGATAGGATAGGCATTTCTGACAGTTATTTTATTCAAGCCTCGGTAATCGATACATGGTCTCAGCGTGCCATCCTTCTTCTTAATGAAAAAGAACCCAGCCCCGGCCGGAGAAGAAGACCTCCTGATGAATCCCTTTTCTAAATTCTCCCGAATATACTCCTCTAGAACCGAGTTTTCCTGAACAGACAAAGGATATACATGGCCCCTCGGACGCGTATTGCCGGGTAGAAGCTTAATCTTACAGTCAAATGACCTGTGAGGCAAAGAATCGGCATTCTTCTTGTCAAACACTGCCCTTAAGTCTAGGTAAAGGTCTGGTATTTGTCTTTCTGTGGACTGAGTAGGATTCTCCGGTATGTTAATATTAGCTAATGGGGAAACCTTGCACAAACACCGATCCTGGCAGCCCTGGCCCCACGAGAGTATCTCTCCTAACTCCCAATCGATAATAGGGTTATGTTTTTTCAACCATGGGTACCCCAGAACTATGGGAACGGAAGGAGACGAAATGAGCATAAGAGATAACTTCTCCACGTGTAGGATACCAACATTTAACTCAATGGGTATGGTCTCACGAAAGATAACAGGGTCTAGTAGTGGTCTACCATCTATGGCCTCAACGGCCAAAGGTGTCTCCGTTAGCTGGGATGGGAAATTGTTCTTACTAGCAAAGGCTTGGTCGATAAAATTCTCAGCAGCACCGGAATCTATCAATGCCATAGCCCTTACTACTTCCTTCCCCCAAGTTAAGGAAACTGGTAGCAGAAGCCTGTGATCTTTATAATTAGGGGTAGAGGACAAAATAGAAACACCCAAGGCCTGTCCTCTAGAGAGACTTAGGTGCGAGCGTTTCCCGGGCGGTTAGAACAGTTCGAGAGTAAATGACCCTTGGCCCCACAGTACATACACAAACCCTCTCTTCTCCTGTGCTGTCTTTCCTCCTCAGAGAGGCGGGTATACCCTATCTGCATAGGTTCAGTAAACAAAGATATCGTGGAGTCAGGACTTGGAAAAGCGGGAGCTAACCTAAAAGAAGGTCTCTGGTTCCTCTCTCGAGTGTTCTGTCTCTCTCTTAGACGTTCATCTATACGAGAGATGAACAAAATTAAATCCTCTAAATTCTCAGGGAGTTCTCTGGTAGCAACCTCATCAAGGATTACATCAGATAGGCCATTCAAAAATACATCCATATACGCCTGCTCATTCCACTTGATTTCTGCCGCCAGAGACCTGAACTCTAGTGCATAATCCACCAGTGTTCGGTTCTCCTGTCTCAGGCGCAACAGTAATCTGGCTGCATTAACCTTTCTACCTGGAGGGTCAAATGTTCTTCTAAAAGCAGCTACAAATGCGTTATAGTTATAAACTAATGGGTTATCGTTCTCCCATAGTGGGTTGGCCCATCTCAGAGCTTTCTCAATGAGTAGGGTGATAATAAATCCTACTTTTGCCCTATCTGTAGGATAAGAGCGAGGTTGCAATTCAAAGTGGATACTAATTTGGTTTAAAAAACCACGACACTTCTCAGGAGCCCCACCATAGCGTACTGGGGGGGTAATGTGAGAAGAAGCACCCACTGTGGCTACCTCTAGACCTGAACCGACAGGAGAAACAGGGGTATTACGTATCTCCTCTGGTGGGTTATTGGCACAAGCTAATAGAGCCTGTAGCGCAAGCGCCATCTGATCCATTCTGTGATCCAT
Source organism: Pelobates fuscus (assembly GCF_036172605.1). Classification (NCBI taxonomy): domain Eukaryota; kingdom Metazoa; phylum Chordata; class Amphibia; order Anura; family Pelobatidae; genus Pelobates; species Pelobates fuscus. The sequence continues at coordinate 280,214,788 of NC_086317.1, forward strand.
GGCTTCAAACCTAGGATCAGGAGCAGCCAGCTTACTGTTTGTACTTGCAGGATCCATTGGCCCTGTCGTAATGTCAGGATCGGGACAGGGATCCAACACGCAGAGTACAAACAGTAGCCAGATACGTATACCGGACCTTAGAATGGCCGGACTAACGTAAGTAGTACAGTATAGAATGGTCAAAGACAAGCCGAGGTCGAGGGTAACAGAAGACAGGTAAGCGAGAGACAAGCCGAATCAAGGGTAACAGAGATAAGCAGAGTAAGGTAAACAAGCCGGGTCAAAACCAAAAGGGATAATAGAATACACAAGCACTGAGTGACTAGAACAAACTAGAACCACGACAGGGCAATGAGCTAATGAAAGAAGCTCTGTTAAATACCCTGTTGAGAGCAGTAACCACGCCTCCAAGGCGTCTTGATTGGTCCTGCAGCAATTGACTGACAGGTCGATCCGGGGGAGTGTCCTGATGACTACTTCCTGCCTAGATGCTGTAAAAGGCAGTCACTCCCTCGCGGCCGGCCTAGCATGACCGGATAGACCGCGGGGAAGGGAGCCATCAGGCCGTCTGGATGGAGGAACAGCTAAGTCTCTACCTCTTTCGGAGGTAGAGACCACAGGTACCCTGACAGCAAGGAACTAAGGGAAAAGGGTAAGTATAAGTAGCTTCAAAACTAATGTGATTGGCTCCTGTCACTTCTACACCCCCAAAAGGTAAGTGTATGGGGTGTGTGGCATGACAGGGGCCAATGGGAGCCTTTTGGCAATTTAGGCTCCCACTGTCTCTTTAAGAGCGCGCCCGAGACTCACGGCGCGCTCTTAGATTCAGGCGGGACACGTGACCGCATCTCGCGGTCACTGCCCGCCTTCCTGCCAGAAGCGTCGGATGAGCCACGCGCGGCTCGTGCAGCCGCAGGACCGTGCGCGGCTTGAAGAGAGGACCGCGGCCGGCCCCTGGGAAAGGTGAGTAACGCTACAGTACCCCCCCCTGAGGACACGCCCTCCGGGCGGGCAGGACCAGGTCTGGCAGGAAAACGCGAATGGAAAGAACGCAGAAGGCGGGGAGCGTGAACAGCATCAGCAGAAATCCAACTGCGCTCCTCAGGCCCATAACCCTTCCAATGTACCAAGTACTGAAGCCGACCCCTAAGGAAACGAGAGTCAAGAACAGCAGACACTTCGAATTCCTCGTGACCCTCCACAGAGACAGGAGGGGGAGGAGGAGCATGCCGGGTATAGCGGTTGCGTACGTAAGGCTTCAACAATGAGGTGTGAAAGACATTAGGTATACGCAGATTCTTAGGCAGACCCAAGGCATAAGAAACGGGATTAACCTTATGTATAATACGATAAGGACCAATGAAGCGGGGAGCCAATTTCATAGAAGGCACCCGGAGGCGAATATTCCATGTGGAAAGCAAAACCCTGTCCCCCACAACATAGGAAGGAGCCGCTCTGCGATGCTTGTCAGCCTGAGCCTTCTGGCGAGCAGCAGAGTCAACCAAAGAACGCTGAACCTGTTCCCAAGTATTACGCAAACCAGCCAAATGCTCATCCAGAACTGGCATGCCCTGTGAGGAGAATGCAGCCGGTAGAACAACGGGATGCTGGCCATAGACGACGTAAAAAGGGCTTTTGCCGGAAGAATCATGAGTGGCGTTATTCCGAGCAAATTCAGCCCAAGGAAGCAGGTCAGACCAATTGTCCTGATGGTGAGACACAAAACAACGGAGGTACTGCTCCAGAGACTGGTTGGCACGTTCAGCAGCTCCATTAGACTGGGGATGGTAAGCGAAGGGAATGCCATGTAACCGAAATACCTCTCTAGCGAAGATAAGAGCCAGTTCCTTGGATGTGGGCAACTTGCGAAGAGACACAAAATGAGCCATTTTGGAAAACCGATCAACTATCATCAGGATGACTGTGTTACCATTCGAAGGGGGCAATTCAACAATAAAATCCATTGATAGGTTGGACCAAGGCCTCTCGGGAACGGGTAACGGATGCAACAGCCCTCAAGGAACTCTACGAGAGGATTTCATACAGGCACAAGTAGTACAAGCACTCATATAGTCAGTGACATCCTTTCGTAAGGAATCCCACCAAAAATACAGAGAAACAGCTGACACCGTTTTGGAAATACCAGGATGTCCAGCAGTCTTCGTATCATGATATAGTGACAGAATATCCCGTCTCTCGGGAACGTCAATGAACAATTTATCATTAGGCCTCTCGCTAGGTGCCATGCTTTGTTTCGCTTGTATGGCCTGCAAGAGGGACGAGGAAATAGACAATATAGTAGTTGCTATTATCCTGTCTGGGGGAATGACAGGAGTAACATCAATCTCCTGTTTGTCAATAGTTTCAAACTGTCTGGACAGAGCGTCCGCTTTAGTGTTCCGATCACCTGGCCTATAGGTGATTATATAATTGAAATGAGACAAGAATAGTGACCACCTAGCCTGCCTGGAAGACAATCTTTTAGCTTCGCTAAGGTAGGATAGGTTCTTATGATCCGTAAATATGAGGATGTGATCCTTCGTGCCTTCTAACAAATGTCTCCATTCTTTGAGTGCTAAAATGATAGCAAGGAGTTCGCAATTACCCACATCATAATTATTTTCTGCTTTGGACATTTGTTTAGAAAAGAAGCCACAAGGATGCAATGGCTTTTCAGGAGACTCTCTTTGAGATAAGCCAGCACCTACCCCGATATTGGAAGCATCAACTTCAAGTATATAGGGCAATGAGGGGACAGGATGCTGTAAAATAGGTGCAGAGGCGAACGTAGTCTTAAGAAAGTCAAAAGCCTGAAGTGCCTCGGTGGACCAGACACGAGTATTGCCATCCTTTTTTGTCATACGGGTAATAGGTGCTACAATAGACGAAAAACCTTTGATAAAACGTCTATAATAATTAGAGAAACCCAGAAAACGCTGGATGGCTTTCAGACCTTGCGGCAGAGGCCATTCTATGACAGCAGCGAGCTTCCGGGGATCCATACGAAAACCCTTAGCGGAAATCAAATATCCCAAAAACTGGACTTCGGATTGGTTGAATAGACATTTTTCTAGTTTACAATAAAGACCATTAGCAAGAAGGGTCTTCAGAACTGTCGTAACATGTCTGTGATGAGTGTGTAGATCTGTAGAATATATTAAAATGTCGTCCAAGTACACAATAACAAATGAGTGAATAAAGTCTCTTAAGACATCATTAATAAATTCTTGGAATACTGCTGGGGCATTGCAAAGCCCAAATGGCATGACGGTATACTCATAATGACCTGACCTAGTGTTGAATGCTGTCTTCCATTCGTGGTCCTTTTTTAAACGTATCAAATTGTATGCTCCTCTAAGATCTAGTTTGGTGAATACCGTAGCATGTTTGAGCCTGTCAAACAATTCTGTTATTAATGGTATAGGGTAAGCATTTTTGATGGTGATTTTATTTAGACCTCTATAATCAATACAAGGTCTTAAATCACCTTCTTTCTTCGATACAAATGTCACGTCTAAACATTTGTTATGAAGGAACACAACTGCAGATTTCTTATAGTTTGAATATTTATTATAAAAAGTAAAAGGTATTGACGTTAAGTCCAATTACAGGTACTGTAGCTTTAATTAGTAAACGATAACTGAAGTCCACAATTATAGGCACTGTAGCTTTAAGTAGTAAACGATAACTGAAGTCCACAATTATAGGCACTGTAGCTTTAAGTAGTAAACGATAACTGAAGTCCACAATTACAGGCACTGTAGCTTTAAGTAGTAAACGATAACTGAAGTCCACAATTACAGGCACTGTAGCTTTAAGTAGTAAACTATAACTGAAGTCCACAATTACAGGCACTGTAGCTTTAAGTAGTAAACGATAACTGAAGTCCACAATTACAGGCACTGTAGCTTTAAGTAGTAAACGGTAGTAATTAGCAGACACTGAATCAGAAAGAGTCTCTTAGTAGTATTAATGAATTAGGTGATAAGAAGTTACAATAGCTGTTCCATAGACTTTAACTGAAGCAAGACAGATGCAGCTAACTGAGATAAAGTATGAGTTGAAGTTAGCTGTAACGGGTTTGTTTTATCGAAGGACTTTGGAGACAGGAAATAACAGCTTTGAGATGCAACGCTTATCACAGAGGTTTTACTTAGCTTCCGGCACATAGAACACTGGTTCCCGAGATCTCCTCAGAGGCGGTTATCCTGGAAGGAGAGAGTTCAGCTTTAGTCGTGGATGAGGAGAGGTGAAGGGAACTTGAAGTCTTCCAGTCCGGTCCGGTAACAGAGGGCTTTCACAACGATGTTGTAGCCGGTTCGTGAGTACGGAACGTAGTTCAATAATCCAGCGTCGATCAGCTGGTGCGGTCGGATTAAATAGGGAGACCGTGTCATAAAGGGGTGTGGCTAAGCTCCGTGGAACCAGGAAGTAAGAGGATACCATAGTTAAGGCATGACAGTACCCCCTCCTTAATGAGCAACCTCTGGGTGCTATTGACTTGGTTTAGAAGGGTAACGCTTGTGAAATTTGGAAATCAATTTGTCGGCATGAACGACAGAGGAGTTTTCCCAAGTATCTTCATCAATTCCATATCCTTTCCATCTGATGAGGTATTGTAAAGAGCCACGATGGATCCTTGAATCCAGTATACTTTGAATTTCGTATTCTTCTTCACCCTGGACCAATATGGGATCAGGAGAAGTAGTGACATTTCTTTGGAAAGGGTCAGGATGATGAGGCTTCAGCAAGGACACATGAAAAACAGGATGTAGCTTCAAAGTAGGTGGAAGTTTCAATTTAACAACATTACGGTTGATAACCGATATTATTGGAAAAGGGAACTTAACTTCTTTGATGGACGGTTTGTAGAGATGTTCTTTGAGGAAAGCCAGACAAGATCACCGATTTTATAAGAGGGTGAAGGTTGTCTTTTTGTATCAAAAAACTTCTTTTGATTGGAGGAGGCCAATTCTAGATTTTCATGTAATTTCTTGAATAAAGAGGACATATGAGAGATTTGATTCGAATCGGAGAGATTAGATGAAGAAACTGTCTGAGCAGGAAATGAGGAAGGATGAAATCCATAATTGGATAGAAATGGAGTCATTTTGCTGCTGGTATGAAAAGAGTTATTGTATGCGAATTCTGCCATGGGTAACCATGTTATCCAATCGTCTTGTAAGTGAGAGCAATAACAGCGTAGATATTGTTCTAAGCATTGGTTGACTCTTTCAGTTTGTCCATCTGTTTGAGGATGATATGCAGATGATAGTTTATGTTGGATATGAAGAGTAGCACATAATGCATTCCAGAATTTGGAGGTAAATTGAGTTCCTCGGTCTGAAATGATTTCGTCTGGCAGTCCATGAAGTTTAACTATGTTGTCAAGAAATATTTTCGAAAGTTCAGAGGATGAGGGTAACTTCTTTAACCCCTTAAGGACCAAACTTCGGGAATAAAAGGGAATCATGACGTGTCACACACGTCATGTGTCCTTAAGGGGTTAAAGGAATAAAATGAGACATTTTCGTGAAGCGGTCTACTACCACTAAAATGGTGGTATGATGATGATAAGGAGGTAATTCCACCATGAAGTCCATAGAAATGGATTGCCAAGGTCGTTCAGGAATCGGTAAATTCAATAATTGACCGAATGGTTGATGATGGACATGTTTGGATCTTTGGCATACAGAACAAGATTTGACATAAGATTCAATAGTTTGGTCTTGACGAGGCCACCAATAGTATCTTTTAGACAATTCAAGGGTCTTTTTTATACCCGGATGACCTGCCAGAGGAGAATCATGAATAAATTCGAGTACTTTAATTCTGAAAGAGGGAGGTACGTAAATCCGGTCTTTAAAATAGTAGAGACCGTTTTTCTTGGATAATTTAATTGATTTAGGAAGTTCAAGAGCATCTTCACTGAGATCTTTAATGTCGTCAATAAGAGAAGATAAGATTCCAATGACTGTAGGCGAAGGAGGTTCAATTTTAGTGTCTTTATGGATCCTGGAAAGGGCATCAGCCTTTTTGTTTCTAGACCCAGGTCTAAAGACGATTTGGAAGTTGAACCGGGAAAAAAAGAGATTCCATCTTACTTGTCGAGCAGACAGTGTTTTATTGGAGTGAAGATATTCGAGATTTTTATGGTCAGTATATACGATTAAAGAGTTCTGAGCACCTTCAAGAAGGTGTCTCCAGGTTTCTAAAGCCAATTTGATACTTAATAATTATTTTTCCCCTGTAGGATAATTCTTTTCGGCAGGAGATAATGATCGTGAGAAGAAGGCGACAGGATGAAGAGGTTCGTGAGGAGTTTTGTGTTGAGAAAGGACAGCTCCAATTGCAATTTCCGAAGCATCCGTTTCAAGGACATAAAGATATGAAGGATTTGGAAGTTGAAGAACAGGAGCTGTTGTAAACTTTCTCTTTAATTCATTGAAGGCAGTTTGAGCCTTCTCGTTCCAATTGAAGGGATGTTTTTTACTGTTAAGTTGATTGAGTGGGTGAGCTATCTCAGAGTAGTTTTTAATACATTTTCTGTAGAAGTTGGCGAACCCTAGAAATCGCTGTAATTCTTTTACTGTAGAGGGAACAGGCCAGTTGATGATACAATCGACTTTTGAATTATCCATACCTATTGAATGAGGGGAAATAACATAACCTAAAAAGGTTATTTCTTTGACGTGAAAAATACATTTTTCGGGTTTAGCGAATAGTTTGTGAGTTCTGAGTCTGGATAACACCCATCTGACATGTTTTTTGTGTTCGTCAGGAGTGTTGGAGTATATGAGAATATCATCTAAATAAATGATGACACAGACGTCCAATAGGTCTCTAAAGATATCATTTATGAAATGTTGAAAAGTTGCAGGGGCGTTGCAGAGGCCAAAAGGCATCACCAGATATTCAAAGAGGCCATATCTTGTTCGGAAAGCAGTTTTCCATTCATCATTAGCCTTTATCCTGATGAGATTATATGCCCCGCGAAGGTCAAGCTTAGTGTAGATGGTAGCAGTTTTCAATCGTTCAACCAGTTCATTGATGAGGGGAAGAGGATAACGATTTTTAACTGTTATTTTGTTTAAGGCTCTGTAATCAATGATAGGACGTATAGTCTGGTCTTTGTTTCTCACAAAAAACATACTTGAGGCAGCAGGTGAACTAGAGGGTCTAATGAACCCTTTCCGTAGGTTTTCATCCAGATATTCTTTGAGAATTTGCAATTCAGCCTCAGAGAGAGGGTAGATGTGCCCAAAAGGTACTGGGGCACCAGGTATGAGGTCTATAGGACAATCGTAGGAACGATGAGGTGGGAGCGTTTCAGCTTCTTTTTTACTGAATACGTCTGAAAAGTCTGAATAACAAGAAGGTATAGTTGGTTCTTTGGAGATCTGAAGAATAGGAATTTGCTGTAAACATGTTTCTTTACAATAATGTGAGTTAAAGGTGAGAGAGAAAGGAGACCAAGAAATTTGAGGGTTGTGGTTCCTTAACCAGTTGATCCCTATTATAACGGGATAGAGAGGTGATGGAATAACATCAAATATTAGAAATTCAGTATGAATATGATTGGTGGTTACCTTTAGAGGGATGGTTTCATGAAGAATCGGTCCCGAGGAGATAAGGGAGCCGTCAATCACTTTAATAGGAACAGAAATGGTTTTTCGAACACAAGGAATTTTATTCTTTGTTACAAGGGTTGAATCGATGAATACTCCATTTGCACCAGAATCGATGATAGCTTCAGTAACAATTCTCACCTTGTCCCACTGTAATATAAGAGATATAGGAGTGAACTGAGTGGTTGGTGTAGAAGGGAGTGCACTGAAGATCGCAGAGGTATAGGCTTGCCTACCGGCCTTTGTCCGTTTTAATAAGGGAAAATCAGAAACCAAATGATCTTGAGAGGCACAATACATGCATAGGTTTAATTGACGTCTTCGGTTCTTCTCTTCAGGAGTGAGAGGACTTCTTATTACCCCTATTTCCATAGGTTCACTTGGTAAGGAAGTCTTTTCTGGAGCTTTTGAGGGAGTGAAAGGTTTGCGGTCTTTAGAATGTAAAAGGGCTTTTTCGGCCTTTCTTTCTCTTAATCTTCTGTCAATACTGATTGATAAGTGAATTAGAGCGTTCAAAGTAGTAGGGAGTTCTGTTCTAGATAGTTCGTCTTTTACAGCTTCAGATAAACCAATTCGAAATTGGTTGCGCAATGTGATGTCATTCCATTGCGTTTCTACTGCCCATCTTTTAAATTCAGCAATGTAATCTTCAACGGGTCTATGTCTTTGCTGTAGTGTTCTGATTGTTAAATCAGCTGTTGCTTGTTTGTTAGGATCTTCATAGAGAAGAGACATGGCTTCAAAAAATTCATCCAGTGAGTCTAAGATGGGGTCATCGTTTTCCAGAAAGGAATGGGCCCATGACATAGGTTCACCTCTTAGAAAGGAAATAACCGAACAAACTTTAGTTATTTCTGTAGGATAAGATCTAGATTTCAAAGCAATTAATAGTTTGCAAGAGTTGAGGAACTCCCTGTATTTGGAACGATCTCCAGAGAACTTTTCAGGGTTACATACAGCAGGATCGCTAGCCGAGTGCAGAATGGTATGAGGAGTATGAGTTTGTAAATCTCTGACATAAGTGAGAATTCTTTCGTTAGTAACTTGCAGGTCTTGCACACCTTGGGCTAGTGTATCAACTCTTTGATTCAGCGTAGTTATCATAGAATCGAAATCTGCTGGATCCATTACAATGGCTGGATTATTCTGTCACGTCTAAACATTTGTTATGAAGGAACACAACTGCAGATTTCTTATAGTTTGAATATTTATTATAAAAAGTAAAAGGTATTGACGTTAAGTCCAATTACAGGTACTGTAGCTTTAATTAGTAAACGATAACTGAAGTCCACAATTATAGGCACTGTAGCTTTAAGTAGTAAACGATAACTGAAGTCCACAATTATAGGCACTGTAGCTTTAAGTAGTAAACGATAACTGAAGTCCACAATTACAGGCACTGTAGCTTTAAGTAGTAAACGATAACTGAAGTCCACAATTACAGGCACTGTAGCTTTAAGTAGTAAACGATAACTGAAGTCCACAATTACAGGCACTGTAGCTTTAAGTAGTAAACGCTAACTGAAGTCCACAATTACAGGCACTGTAGCTTTAAGTAGTAAACGGTAGTAATTAGCAGACACTGAATCAGAAAGAGTCTCTTAGTAGTATTAATGAATTAGGTGATAAGAAGTTACAATAGCTGTTCCATAGACTTTAACTGAAGCAAGACAGATGCAGCTAACTGAGATAAAGTATGAGTTGAAGTTAGCTGTAACGGGTTTGTTTTATCGAAGGACTTTGGAGACAGGAAATAACAGCTTTGAGATGCAACGCTTATCACAGAGGTTTTACTTAGCTTCCGGCACATAGAACACTGGTTCCCGAGATCTCCTCAGAGGCGGTTATCCTGGAAGGAGAGAGTTCAGCTTTAGTCGTGGATGAGGAGAGGTGAAGGGAACTTGAAGTCTTCCAGTCCGGTCCGGTAACAGAGGGCTTTCACAACGATGTTGTAGCCGGTTCGTGAGTACGGAACGTAGTTCAATAATCCAGCGTCGATCAGCTGGTGCGGTCGGATTAAATAGGGAGACCGTGTCATAAAGGGGTGTGGCTAAGCTCCGTGGAACCAGGAAGTAAGAGGATACCATAGTTAAGGCATGACAACAAAGAAGAACCCCGCTCCAGCCGGAGAAGAGGATCTCCTAATAAATCCCTTGTCTAATGATTCCTTAATGTATTCCTCCATGACATGGTTTTCTTGAACCGACAAAGGGTACACCCTGCCCTTTGGAGGTATAGTGCCAGGCAACAAGTCAATAGCACAATCGTAGGGTCTGTGAGGCGGTAATTTGTCGGCTTCCCTTTTATCGAAGACAGTTTTTAGAGATAAGTACTGAGAGGGTATAGCCCTAGACAAAGGAGGAATGGTAGGAACATAAATAGAATTCACAGGCGTGACTTCAATAGTACATGACTCGTGGCAGGCTTCACTCCATGATTTTATCTGCCCTGTCTCCCAGTCAAAAATGGGATTGTGGGCACGTAACCATGGATACCCTAACACTAATTGTGAAGAGGGAGAGGTGATGACCTGGAACCGAATGGTTTCATAGTGTAAAACCCCTGTGTACATGTGTAACGGTGCAGTCTCATGAGTAACAACTGGAGATATCAATGGTCTACCATCTATGGCCTCAACGGCCAAGGGTATCTCCTTCTCTCTGATGGGAATATTGTTTTTCTTTACAAAACCAGAGTCTATAAAATTCTCAGCTGCTCCAGAGTCAACCAGAGCGTATATATTTTCAACTATACAACTCTCTCCCATATGTAAAGAAACAGGGAGAAGCAGTCGGTTAGGAGGCAATGTAGGAGACTTAGAAATCACACCCAAGGCCAGTCCCCTATAAGGTCTTAGGTGCGAGAGTTTTCCGGGAGCAAAGGACATTCCTTTACCATATGGTCTCTCCTACCACAATATAGGCAGAGTCCCTCCCTTCTCCTATGTAATTTTTCATTATCAGAGAGTTTGGCAACCCCTAATTGCATAGGTTCCTCTTCAGATACTTTAACACTCTCCGGTGTATTAACTCTGGGGTGAATAGGTGTAACAAAACGTCTATTCCTGTTCTTGGTATAGAGCCTGTCACGAATCCTATTATCTATATCAATGAGGTAGTCAATAAGGTCCTCTAAGGCAATAGGAAGCTCCTTAGCTGCTACCTCATCCAATATAGAGTCTGATAAACCTTCCATGAAGGCAGTAGTTAACCCATTGTTGGTCCAATCTACCTGTGAGGCAAGGGTACGAAACTGAATAGCGAAATCAGCCACAGACCTAGAACCCTGTTTAACTCTCATTAATGCTCTTGCGGCATTCTTAGACCTTTTCATAGTGTCAAAAGTTCAGCGAAAAGCTGTAAGAAAACAGTGAAAATCATGCACCATAGGTCCATTAGCTTCCCAAATAGGATTTGCCCACTCAAGTGCTTTATCGGTAAGTTGGTGCATAAAGAACCCAACTTTAGACCTCTCTGTGGGAAATGAACGTGGATACATCTTAAAGTGAAATTCTATTTGGTTAATGAACCCTCTGCATGTCTTAGAATCCCCTCCATACCTAGGAGAAGGTGTTAAATGGGCCGAAGTATTAGGCAAAGTAGATACTTCAGGAACAAGGGGTGTAGGAGGGTTAGGTGTGGTTGCTGGAATGGTTCTAGCTAAGAGCGTCTGGAGAGCCTGAGCTATCTGATCCATACGGTGATCCTGCTCTATAAATCTAGCCTCATGGGACGCCATCTGTTGAGCTAAATCTGCGGGGTCCATGGCCCTATCGTAATGTAACAAGAATATACCCCTACACGCAGGATCCAGCTAAACAGAAGACAGTGCAGAGGTGAGATACATCTACTGGACCTTAGAATGGCCGGACTCGACGTATATAGGAGAAGTACAGAGTCAGGAACGATCCGAGGTCAAGGGCACAAAGAGACAGCGTAAACGAGGACTAGCCGGGGTCTGGTACACAGGAAACAGAAACCACGATAGGGCAAGGAACTAAGGGAAAAGGGTAAGTATAAGTAGCTTCAAAACTAATGTGATTGGCTCCTGTCACTTCCACACCCCCAAAAGGTAAGTGTATGGGGTGTGTGGCATGACAGGGGCCAATGGGAGCCTTTTGGCAATTTAGGCTCCCACTGTCTCTTTAAGAGCACGCCCGAGACTCGCGGCGCGCTCTTAGATTCAGGCGGGACACATGACTGCATCTCGCGGTCACTGCCGGCCTTCCAGCCAGAAGCGTCGGATGAGCCGCGCGCGGCTTGTGCAGCCGCAGGACCGTGCGCGGCTTGAAGAGAGGACCGCGGCCGGCCCCTGGGAAAGGTGAGTAACGCTACACATACCCACAGTCATTCAACTTCTTTCCAGCCACTACTCAAAGGTCCTCATTCTACAGAGGTCCTCATTCTATGAGTAAGTTCACAGCCTACCTGTTCCCAACTTTACCGCTGGCAACCTTTTTTCTTGCAGAACTGGATAGCGATCACCAAGGATGCCTGGCTACTCCAGACGGTTCAGGGTTACACCATAGAGTTTTACTCGCAGCCCATTCAGGCCTTCCATCCGCCTCCAATAGACTTGTCCACGGATCACGAATGCCTAGTTGACGTAGAAGTCTGCAACCACTTCGAGAAAGGCGCAGTTCAATACGTGCCCGATGATGGCGGCTTCTGCAGCAACATCTTCCTGGTCAAGAAGAAAACGTGAGATTACTGGCTGGTGATCAACCTGCGACTGCTGAACTATTACGTAGTGTACAGCCATTTCAAGATGGAGGGGGTACATCTTCTGCAAGACCTCCTCATCGAGAGCGACTGGTTCACCCGTCTGGACCTCAAAGACGTGTACCTGTCGGTCCATGTCACCCTAGAATGTCAGTTCACATGTCTGCCATTCGGCCTCAGCTCGTTTCCGTGGGGCTTCACGAAGCTCCTGAAGCCAGTAATGGCGCACATTCGAACCAAGGGCGTATGATGTCTCATTTACCTGGATGATTTTCTGATCTTCTGCGAATCCACATCCAGGCTACGATTGCAGATGAAATTTGTTCTTCGCTTTCTGGAATCTTTGGGTTTTATGGTGAACAGACAGAAGTCGTCTCTTTCTGCCTCCCAGCTGATCCAATTCCTCAGCTTCGAGATGGACTTGAGGAACTGCATATTACGCCTTCCTACGGCGAAGATAGCATCCATAAGGAAAGAAAATCAGACAGGTCCTACGGATGGATACTATCCCTCTCAGGATGCTCGCTCGGATCGTAGGACTCCTGTCCTCCTCCACTCAGGCGATATTTCCAGGACCCCTACACTACAGGGGCATGCAACGCCTGAAGGCGAGATGTGTAAGCTCCGGACACTCCTACGATCACTGGATTCCACTCTCAGCGGACTTTCAGACGGAACTCCGCTGGTGGCTTTTTCACATGCAAGCCTGGAATGGCAAAGCGATCTTTGGCTCATCCCCGGACTTCATCGTGAAATCAGACGTCAGCCTCTGGGGCTGGGGCGCCCACTGTACAAACTCCTACACAGGGGGTTCTTGGCAAAACGAAGAGACCGAACTCCACATTAACTGCCTGGAATTGATTGCGGGGTCCTTCACCATACGCAGCTTGGCCAAAGACATGTCGAACTGCTGCATCCTGCTCTGCATGGACAATGTCTCGGCAGTGGAATACATCAACCGCCTGGGAGGGTCTAGATTACAGGATCTCACGGAGGCCACAAAGGACATATACAGATTCTGCCTCTCTCGCAATATTACGCTTCGAGCAGAGTACCTGCCAGGTATTACCAACCTGACGGCAGACTGGTTCTCATTTCATTGGCGGGACAACAGCGACTGGAATCTCAATGTTTCAATCTTCCAGGAATTAAATTATCTGAAGAACCCATTACACCTGGACCTATTTGCTTCCCGGACCAATCACCAACTTCCAAAATACTACAGCTGGCTCCCAAATCAGTTTTTTCAAGCGGACCCCAGATTGTGTATGGTTATGGTGCTGGTGCGCTATACAGAAATCACCGGTCCCCTCCAAACCTCTTCGGCAGGTCAGCTTTTGATTTCATACATTAAGCCTTGTGGACTGGTGTCAACTACAATACTGGCCAGATGGCCCCGCTGGCTTTTATTGTTAGCCGGCATTGTACCCTGCTTTGGGGCCCACTCGGTTATGGATGCGCCTGCATCACAAGCTTTCACAAGGACCTTTCTTGCCGACGTTCTGCGTTGTGCGGATTGGACGCGCGAGAGTACATTCAGGTTGTTTTATTTTCATCAGACTTCTCATGCCTCCTTTGCCCTGTTTAATACCTAACGTTAAAAATGCAAATATGAAGCCTCCTGCCATGTGGTAAAATTATAGATTATGCTAACGTAGTGTACCTATAATCCTAATTTTAGTAATGACAGGAGGCGAATATTTCCCTCCCTACGTTTCCCGCCCGAATGGTAGGTATCGCATTGTTATGTTCATATAGATTTTTGTCAGTTTGGACAATTTATGATTGTATGTGTTTGGTTGTTATTTAGGTCTAGTTACCACTTAATTAGAATTGTTATTCCTTCATGACATGCATAATTGGTTTTAAATTACTGTAATGTTCATAATATGCGGACAAATTGTCAATTCAGCTGCCTTTCACTTGTTTCTTTTTCTTTTAGTGTGAATGGTTCTCTTTCCTGAAAGAAAAGAATCTTGAAAGATTAAAAACAGAGGTTCGCTTATTTCCACACTTAGTTCCTTAAGTACTCGTGGATGAATACCTTCAGGCCCTGGAGCTTTGTTTATATTAACTTTATTTAGTTGCTGCAGCAGCTTGTCTTGAGTTAGCCAATTACAATTGTTCTGCATGTTTTGCAGCAATCATTTGCATATCAATTGCCATAGGTTCTTCCTTATTATATACAGAGGAGAAATAGTTATTTAAAATGTCTGCCTTTTCCTGATCTTCATTAACTAACACCCGGTTTTTAGTGTACCTACACTTTTATTTTTTGTTTTTTACATAGTTACATAGTTAGATTGCTGAAAAGAGACTTGCGTCCATCAAGTTCAGCCTTCCTCACACCTGTTTTTTGCTGTTGATCCAAAAGAGAAAAAAAAAAAAACCCAGTTTGAAGCACAATTTTGCAACAAGCTAGGACATTTACATACATTTACAATGTATGTACTTAAAAAATGCTTTGGGGTTGGTTTTGCTCTCTTTGGCTATCATTTTTTCATTTTGAAGTTTAGCGAATCCAATCACCTTTTTGCGCACAATATTGCCTTCCTTATATCTTTTATAGGATGCCTCTGATTTTTCCGATTTAAAGGCTTTGAATGCCCTTTTCTTATTTTTAATTTCTTGATTCACTTTCCCACTCAGCCACATTGGTTTCAATTTGTTTCTTTTATATTTATTACCCAATGGTACTGACATGCCAAAAGCATGAGTTGGTGTATGATGTGTGTTAATATATGTTAAGAGTTGTTTTTTTGTAAACCTTGGGATGACATTTATTGTGGTCTTTGATCTTGCACCAGGCCTAGACCATAAAACATCTAGATAGCCATCACCAGAGCTGGACACAAGGAATTGCATAGAGTGGGCAAAAACTGCCAGACCAACCCCCTGCCCACTGAGAAACAACTAGTTTAGATATATAATGAGGGTGCTGGACTATCCAGGGAACGCAGTTATTCATTTTTCTTTTGTCAGCAACTTCAAGGAGACCTATACCATCTAAGACTCCCACAAGAATCCTATATGGGGTAACTACATGTAAGGCATTTCTTGTGTTTTCTCCTATTTTATTTTATGTACTGTTTTGCAATTTGTTATCTGTATGTCATTTATTTCTGTATTTGTACTGTGAATCTTTTTTGTCAGATTAAATGTTTACTTAAAGGGACTCTATAGTCACCATATAAAAGCAAGAAAGACAGGTCCCCCAGCCTTCCTTCTTGCTTTTATATGAACTTTCATTCATTAAAAAAAAAAAATCGGTGTTTTTATATTAAAAACTTACCTCCGTTCCAGCGCCGAGCTCCCCGCTAGGCCGCGCCCCCTTTTTCGTCAAAATGACGAAATCGCGGGGCCCAATGGGACGGCTTCGCGCTGCACCAATCGCGTTCTTCATAGAGCGGCATTGAATGCCGCCCTATGAAGAACCTGAGCGCTTTACCGCGCATGTGCGCGGAATGCGCGTTCGCGAGCTGAGCTGTCTGACTGACAGCTCAGCTCGCTTTCTAAAATTATCAATAATAATTATCAATATAATTTAGGGCCCCCACCCGCCCTGTGCGGCGGGTGGGGGCCCTAAAATTATCAATGAGGGGGGGACCTACTGTCCCCCCCCCGGCCCCCACCCCTGTGCGGCGGGTGGGGGCCCTAAAATTATCAATGAGGGGGGGACCTACTGTCCCCCCCCGGCCCCCACCCCTGAGCGGCGGGTGGGGGCCCTACAATTATCAATAAGGGGGGGACCTACTGTCCCCCCCCGGCCCCCACCCCTGTGCGGCGGGTGGGGGCCCTAAAATTATCAATGAGGGGGGGGACCTACTGCCCCCCCCGGCCCCCACCCCTGAGCGGCGGGTGGGGGCCCTAAAATGATCAGTAAGGGGGGGACCTACTGTCCCCCCCCCGGCCCCCACCCCTGTGCGGCGGGTGGGGGCCCTAAAATGATCAATAAGGGGGGGGACCTACTGTCCCCCCCCCCGGCCCCCACCCCTGAGCGGCGGGTGGGGGCCCTAAAATGATCAATAAGGGGGGGGACCTACTGTCCCCCCCCCCCGGCCCCCACCCCTGTGCGGCGGGTGGGGGCCCTAAAATGATCAATAAGGGGGGGGACCTACTGTCCCCCCCCCCCCCCGGCCCCCACCCCTGAGCGGCGGGTGGGGGCCCTAAAATTATCAATAAGGGGGGGGACCTACTGTCCCCCCCCCCCGGCCCCCACCCCTGAGCGGCGGGTGGGGGCCCTAAAATTATCAATAAGGGGGGGACCTATTGTCCCCCCCGGCCCCCACCCCTGAGCGGTGGGTGGGGGCCCTAAATACAAAGGGGGGGGGACCCTAGTTAACCCTCCCCCCCCAAAAAAAATAATATCTCCCTACCTACCCCCCTCACCCTAAAAATAATGAGGGGGGACCATTAACTAAAAACCTGTAAAAAAATGAGATAAAATCAACTTACCATTCGATGTTTTCTTTCTTCTAAAATCTTCTTTCTTCAGCCCCAAAAAAGGCCAAATAAAAATCCATAATAACCGACGCAATTAAAAAAAAAAAAAAAAAAAAAAACGAGCGCAAAAAAAAATAATCCATCTTCACCCATGGAGGGCTCCGCGCAGACTGAGCTCCGCAGGGCGGGGGAAGGCTTATAAAGCCTTGCCCCGCCCTGCAATTAGGCTAAGAACACTCTGATTGGTGGGTTTAAGCCAATCAGAGTGCTCTTTGTCATTTTACAAGCGTGGGAAAGTTCTTTGGAATTTTCCCACGCTTGTAAAATGACACAGAGCACTGTGATTGGATGGATTTCAAGCCATCCAATCACAGTGCTCTGTGTCATTTTACAAGCGTGGGAAAGTTCTTTGGAATTTTCCCACGCTTGTAAAATGACAAAGAGCACTGTGATTGGATGGCTTGAAATCCATCCAATCACAGTGCTCTGTGTCATTTTACAAGCGTGGGAAAATTCCAAAGAACTTTCCCACGCTTGTAAAATGACAAAGAGCACTGTGATTGGATGGATTTCAAGCCATCCAATCACAGTGCTCTTTGTCATTTTACAAGCGTGGGAAGTTCTTTGGAATTTTCCCACGCTTGTAAAATGACACAGAGCAATGTGATTGGATGGCTTGAAATCCATCCAATCACAGTGCTCTGTGTCATTTTACAAGCGTGGGAAAATTCCAAAGAACTTTCCCACGCTTGTAAAATGACAAAGAGCACTGTGATTGGATGGATTTCAAGCCATCCAATCACAGTGCTCTTTGTCATTTTACAAGCGTGGGAAAGTTCTTTGGAATTTTCCCACGCTTGTAAAATGACACAGAGCAATGTGATTGGATGGCTGGGCCGGGGGGGGGCAGTAGGTCCCCCCCCTCATTGATAATTTTAGGGCCCCCACCCACCGCTCAGGGGTGGGGGCCGGGGGGGGGGCAGTAGGTCCCCCCCCTTATTGTGAATTTTAGGGCCCCCACCCGCCGCACAGGGGTGGGGGCCGGGGGGGGACAGTAGGTCCCCCCCTTATTTTTTATTTTAAGGCCCCCACCCGCTGCACAGGGGTGGGGGCCGGGGGGGGGGGGGCAATAGGTCCCCCATTATTGATAATTTTAGGGCCCCCACCCGCCGCACAGGGGTGGGGGCCGGGGGGGGGCAGTATGTCCCCCCCTTATTTTTTATTTTAAGGCCCCCACCCACCGCACAGGGGTGGGGGCCGGGGGGGGACAATAGGTCCCCCCTTATTGATAATTTTAGTGCCCCCACCCGCCGCACAGGGGTGGGGGCCGGGGGGGCAGTATGTGCCACCCTTATTTTTAGGGCCCCCACTCACCGCTCAGGGGTGGGGGCCGGGGGGGGGGGGGGGAGGAGAGTAGGTCCCCCCCCTTCAACCACTATTGTGGCCAGACAGCATCCCTGTGGGTTCGGGCTTCAGCTGTCAGCTGAAGCCACGCCCACAGCAGTGCTGACAGGCTGTCAGCACACAAAGCGCGTTCACAGTGCTTTGTGTGCTGATAGCCCGTCTGATGCATTCACCCAGAATGCATCGGACGAGAGGCCTTTTTAGGGCCTCTGAACTCGGAAGTCCCTCTGGTGGCCGTCTGATTGACTGCAACAAGAGGTGTTCCAAGCTTCCAATGTAAACACTGCATTTTCTCAGAAAATACAGTGCTTACAAGAAAAAGGCTCCGGGTAGCTGTAGCACTCACCTAAACAACCTCATTAAGCTGAAGTTGTTCAGGTGACTATAGTGTCCCTTTAATCAGCTTGTGTCTCTGTTCTCTATGAGCTTCACTCTCCAGAGGAGAGCTCAGGTAAACACGTTACCAAAAAGGGTTAATTATATGTGTTTGATCAGTAAAAGTAGAACTGTGATTCTATAATTCTCCTGTGTGTGGGGTAACCTAAGACGCCCGGGTTTTAAGTCTTGGTGGTGGCAGTAAAATGTGTACAAGGGGGTTAGTGTAGAAGGGATTGCAGGGGTTAACTGAGTGGTTGCTGGGACTAGCAACAGGTAACCAGGGGTCTGGTGTCATTAACCCTGTCACTTTCACACTCTCCCCACTGCCTCGGCTGGGCCTGTAGCCCACGCTCGTGACAGGTACATACTGAGAAATATACCTTTCTAATATTTGTTTGAAAATATTCCATTTATCCTCAGTGTTCTTTTCGCTAAAGAGTTTATGCCAGTCAATATATTGTAAAGCTCCCCTTAACTTATTAAAATTGGCCTTTTTAAAATATGTTTAAGTATACCCTATGTGTTTTTATTTTTTTAGTTTATTCACGGACACTATATTGTGATCATGGACACTATATTGTGATCACTATTTCTCAAGTGCTAACCTACTTGAATGTTGGTCAAAAGGTTAATGTTGTTTGTTAGAACCAGGTCCAGACAAGCGTCCTTTCTAGTTGATGCTTGTACAAGTTGTGACATGAAGGTGTCATTTAACAAGTTTAAAAACCTAATTCCCTTTGCTGAACTACTAGTCCCTCTGTCACAATTTATGTCCAGGTAATTAAAATCTCCAATAATTTGCCCATTTGAGTGGTCCGGGTGCCAACTCCCACCACCCTTAACACTACAAGTGTAATTATTGAAGTTTTTTCACAAACTGCAATAAATACCTTGCAGGGTTAAGTCCTCCTCTAGTCGCTGTCTATCAGACAACCACTAGAGGGACTTCAGTGATCTTAGAACACGGAAAGTGTTTTAAACTATGCTGGATGTCCTCACGCTATGCATGAGTACCTCCAGCATTGCCGGAATCCCCATAGGAAAGCATTTCCTATGGGGAGGTCTAATGCACGCGCACGGCCATTGCCACGCATGCGCATTAGGTCTCCTCTGCCGGCTGATGTCGGCAGAGGAGGAGAGTAGGAGGAGCCTGACCCAGCGCCGAGGGACATCGGCGCTGGACTCCAGTAAGTCACTGAAGGGATTTTAACCCCTTCAGCAACTTGGCACGGGGGGTGGGAGTGTCACGTCCTGCTCTGTTCTGTGGAGATGTCTGGCCTTTGCTTCTGGTATCCAGTACTCTTTTTGCTATTTTTGCTTAGTTTTCCTTGTTTTTTTGGTTTTCTAGTCTATGTCTGGTTTTCTTTATGCTGGGATTTCTGGTACATTGGCGTTGTTGGCAGGCTTATGCAATGTATGATGATATAGTGTGACTAAATCCTTATGATTTTCATATGTAGTACTTAGTTATTTCTCCTCTGGTTTTGCCTATGTTATCTTGTCTTGTTTTAGTTTGTATACCCAGTCCATGTACAGTCCTGTCCAGTCTTGCCCAAGTTCTGTTCATGTTTTCCTCATGTCTTGTGTATATGTTCTGGGTTTAGCTTACTATCTTTCTCTGGTTCTGGGTTCTATTAGTTCTGTCTTGTTTTCATGTTTGGTGCCTGTTCTAGCCTTGCCTTGTTTCTAGTACTGGATACAATCTTGCTGCAGAGCTTCCCTATTCAGCCCTTGGGAGGTCTGCTTAATTTCCATGCTCCTAGTTCCTGGTATCCGCTGAAGCTGATTCAGGGTCTTGGTATGTGGCTGCACAAACACTGGGGGGAAAAGCATATGAAAAATAATCAATATAAACATTTTTATATTGATTATTTTTCGTATGCTTTCCCCCCCCCTTCTTCTCTTTTGCCTCAAGCTATTTTTATCTTCTGTATGTTTGAATTAATTTTGCTGACAACTAATTCTTATGATAACGAGCAAAAACGGACTTGATAGCAGTTGGAACTCATGAATGCCGTAAGTGGAACGCATACGAACCCGGAAGTACCAGCGGTGGAACGCAAAAATGCGGAAGTGATAATTACAACGTCAGAGCCCGGAGTTACAGAGTAAACGGACTTATGTGATTGGTTAATGAGCAAAGGGGGCGGGTTCTATGTACCCGTTTCCCGCGCCAAATTGCTTATTTAAATGTATATTGAGCTTGGATATAATATTGCACCTGAGGAAGACGTATTATGACGTCGAAACACGTTGTGCTCGATGCTGGCATTACTGAATTTGGAATGTAAGATTTTATATGCTTTTTAATAAATTATACTCTTGATATATTTCTAAAATTGGTGTTTTGCCTGCTCTATTTCCCTCATATGCTGAGGATCAAGCTCCAGCTTTGTGGACTTCAGTGGAAACTCCTCCCTAAGCGATTATACCTGAGCCAGTTTATCCATTAACAGGCTCCAACCCATGTGAGTGGGACCATAAAGACTGCTGTATTAGATTTATTTTACATTGCCGTATTATGCTATGACTTTTTCTGTTTATTATGTATAGGAGCTATGCTTATAGACACCTATTACAATAAGGTATTTATCCTCATCTCATACATATATCTTGGGATATACCACTAACATATAATTGTGTGTATTTATCACGAGCGCTGCACACTTTCTTGTATTGCTGTGCTATGTTTATTGTGGGACTTTGGTGATTAAATCCCACTAGCGTGTTTCAGCAGCTGTTTCCTAGCGCCACAAACTACACCTTTTGTTTGTTAATTTTCTCGCGAGACTTACACTGGGAGCTGACAGGGAAGCTGGCCGGACCGGCGCGGAAAAGAAGGGAGCTGTCAGGAGCTGCAGGAAAGGTAAGTAAACGCTTCCTGCCAGCCCCCAACAGCCCCTTGTCTGTATTATGGCAATGTAAGTTGCCATAATACAGACATTGACTCGAGTATAAGTCGAGTTGGGGTTTTTCAGCACACAATGTGCCAAAAAACTCTACTTATACTCGAGTATATACGGTATGTTTTCCTGGCGCTGGAGAGTCCCTTTAATGTGTTACCCAGATTTGCAGATTTCTCAATTACATTACAGACTACAACCTCCAATCAGGGCTGGCCTTAGGTCGGCAGGCGCCCTGTGCGAAATATCTTAACAGTGACCCCCGCCCCCCTCCTGGGTAAAACACAGTTACAGGCAGTTGTTCAGACTGCTGCCACACAGTCACAAACAGTCTCGCACAGTTACACGAAGACACACACAGTTACAGACACAGTCACAGGCAGACGGACACACACACACACACACAGTTACAGGCAGTTCCATCTTTCGATTATAGGCTGGAGGGGGGGAACAGGGGCAGTGTTGAAGTAGATGGAGGATTAGGGTCACTGTGGCAGATGGGGAGCAGGAGCACTGCAGCAGTAGATGGGGGAACAGGGGCACTGTTGCAGTAGATGAGGGGAGCAGGGGCACTGGGGTAGATGGGGAGCAGGGGCGCTATAGCAGTATATGGGGAAGCAGGGGCACTGGGGTAGATGGGGGAGCAGGGGCACTATAGCAGTAGATAGGGAGCAGGGGAACTGGGGTAGATGGGGGAGCAGGGGCACTATAGCAATATATGGAGGAAGCAGGGGCACTGGGGTAGATGGGGAGCAGGGGCACTATAGCAGTAGATAGGGAGCAGGGGCACTATAGCAGTAGATAGGGAGCAGGGGCCCTAGGGTAGATGGAGAGCAGGGGCCCTAGGGTAGATGGGGGAGCAGGGGCCCTGGGGTAGATGGGGGAGCAGGGGCACTATAGAGGTAGATGGGGGAACATGGGCACTATTGGTGTAGATGGGGAGCAGGGGCACTATGGGGGGAGTAGGGGCACTAGGGGTAGATGGGGCAGCAGGGGCACTATATGGGTAAATGGGGGAGCAGGGGCACTGTAGGGGTAGATGGGGCACTATAGGTGTAGATGAGGGAACAGGGGCACTATAGGGGTAAATGGGGGCACTATAGGGGTAGATGGGGGAGTGTGGACTCACTTACCAGGCAGCAGATTTGGGCCTCGGTTAGCCACACCCCTGCTGGCTGCTTAGCTCCGCCCCTGCCTGGCACTTAGCCCTGCCCCCTACAGTTTCTGCTAAGCCCGGGTAGAGTATAGGGAGGGCAGGGAGTGTGCAAGCTGTGTCGGCCACATGGAGCCCCCTGCATCCATGGTGCCCTGTGCAACCGCACAGCTCGCACACCCGAAAGGCTGGCCCTGCCTCCAGTGGTCATTCCTCAGATGGCTACTAGATGTGCTTTCTGGGGCAGTGCTACACAGTGTGCAGCACTGATGTTCAGTGTCTATACCCTCTGCATGGAGACACTAAACTTTCCTCATAGAGATGCATTGATTCAATGCATCTCTCTGAGGAGATACTGATTGGCCAGTGCAGCATTTGGCTCCACTCCCAGCACGCCTTCCTATGGGAAAGCATTGTGATCATCAATTATGATTATCTCAGCCAAGGAGGAGGATTGGACACAGAACCAGGTGAGTTTTACTAGCTTTTAATGAGGGACCAGTGGTTAGTTAGTTTGTGACTACAGGGTCAGGAATACATGTTTTCTGATCAATTTGACCTTATTTAAAAGGACCAAAAACGCCAAACTTTTGGACACTAATGTATAAAACTCTATATACAGTATGTAATGGATAAGGGGATCATCTGATAAGCGGTGTCTAGTTAAAGGGAAACTCCAGTGCCAGGAAAACAATCCGTTTTCCTGGCACTGGAGGGTCCCTCTCCCTCCCACCCCCCAATCCCCGGTTACTGAAGGGGTGAAAACCCCTTCAGTCACTTACCTGAGGCAGCGACATGTCCCACGTCGCTGCCTGCTCCTCCCCGGCCGCTCCTCCTTCTTCCTCCGTCGGCCGGTGGGCGAGACTGATCCCGCCCACCGGCCGAGGAGTCCCAATGCGCATGCGCGGCAATGCCACGCATGCGCATTGGCGCACCCCATAGGAAAGCATTGAAAATTAATTTCAATGCTTCCCTATGGGGAATAGAGCGACGCTAGAGGTCCTCACACAGCGTGAGGACGTCCAGCGACGCTCTAGCACAGATAATCTGTGCTAGGGACCAGGAAGTTCCCTCTAGTGGCTGTCTAGTAGACAGCCACTAGGGGAGGACTTAACCCTGCAAGGTAATTATTGCAGTTTATAAAAAACTGCAATAATTACACTTGCAGGGTTAAGGGTAGTGGGAGTTGGCACCCAGACCACTCCAATGAGCAGAAGTGGTCTGGGTGCCTGGAGTGTCCCTTTACGCAAAGTCAAAGTTCGAGCCAGGTATCAACTCAGAAAGGGGGAGAGAGAGAGAGTGTGTGTGTGTATGAATGTGATATTATCTAGTATGTTTGTGTGTGGTTAAACGCGAAGGGGGGTTATCAAAGTAGCTGAACCTAGGGTAGCCTAAAACTGCTTAAAACAGACCTTCAGGATATGTGGCAAGAATAACCCAGTAATATTTGTTTTCTAAGACAGTCAGCCTGATTATTTATCTTACCAAAACAGATAAAAGACAGGAAAGATATGTCACAAGGCTTTTGTTCATTTCCTGTATATTGTGTTGAAAAACGTTTTATAACAAATACTTGTTGTTCCTTTAAAGTGTCACTCCAGCAATGAGAAATCATCCTGCCAGGGAAAATAACAACTCCTGGTAGACATCTTATTAGACATCTCGTCTTAAATGCAGCCACAAAGACACCTTACTACTGGTAAAAATAAAATAAAAAAATAGATGTCTCCTAGATGGTTAATGCACAACTTGTTGTCTGAACTTCAACACCCTCTTCTGTTGCACCTTTGGCATGCTGTGTCTGCCGATCACACAGTTATTGGTGCTGGGCAATTGGCAAACCCCAGAGCTGTTGCCTGGGCAGAGGGGCATACTGGCAGACCATATATAGCCCTTTTTTAAAATATGTATACATTTCTGTGTAAAAGAATATTATAAAAGGTGTAATTTTTTGATTAATACTTGGTCCTCATAACTGATGTGGAGAAGCTCCCTGTTCTGATTTCACAGACAAAGGGAAGGGACTGAGGAAGTTACGGCTTTAATCTATGCCCACAGTGGGGGTTCCCTTTCAACAGGTCACGATAGACATCGTGGGGCCCTTGGCCTACCTGAGTAGGTCAGGGAAGAAATTCAGCCTCATGATCGTGAACTATGCTACTAGATATCCTGAGGCTGAAGGTCTGTCCAAGATTACTGCGGTCACAGTGGCGGAAACCTTGTTGGCTGTGTTCATCCACGTTATGTTCCCTAGCAAAATTCTATCTGACCAGGTTTTCTCCTTAGTGGTAGAGCAGTGGACGCTGCAAGCGATTTTATGGTACTTTAAACACTTTGCTCAGGAGCATCACAGTTTTCATTTCATTGATATTATTATTATTTAATCTTCTGTACTATATATATAGTACACACCATATTTATTATTTATTGTTATTTTTTTTTTAATTTAGATTTTTTTATGCTTGCTGCACTGTAAAATATAACCTTTGTACTTTAAGATTTAATATTTGTACTTGCATTATTAAAAAGCACTTAATATTATCTTTGCAAATTATTCCGCCATTGTTGTATCACCTGGTTTATTGCTTAAAGGGACACTAAAGACACCAGAACAACTTAAGCCTAATTAAGTCGTTTTTTTGCATAGATCATGCATCAGTTATTTGCCTCAAATCACCACTCAATTCTCTGCCATTTAAAAGTTAAATCACATTTGTTCCTGTTTATGCAGCCCTAGCCACACAGCCGCATGCAAAAAAAATGCTTTCATTTCAATCAGATGTTAACTTATATTAGATGTTTTTTATGTTCTGCTCTGAATATCGAACTTTACTCACATACAGGAGGCTGCTGCAAGGTCTAGCAAGCTATTAACATTGCAGGAAATGAGAAATTCTAAATGAATCAGACTGTATAATAAAATAAATATAAACATTAGATCTCTCTTTACAAGAAGATTTTAGGAAGGTTGTGCAGGTATAACTACGGTGCATAAACAAAGTGATGGCCTTTTGTAAAGACAAGGTTTTGAAATTAATGGTGTATTTGTATAAAACACACAAGAACAAAAAGCCAATGTAGCCAAGAATTGCTAAAACTGTGTCTTATGTGATATAAAGACATCAAGGAAATTTCTGATCTATAGAGTAAAGGTTTGGCAAGACAAATAGACATACAATCTTGTCAAAATGATCACAATGTTTCAGTGTTTGCAGATGACACAACACTCTGTAAAGTAATACAATGTAAGCAAGATATTACTTTGCTGCAGAGGGATATAGATAGATTGGGGGACTCGAGGGACCTGAGGTCATGTGTATAGACTGGAAGAAAGGAGATTTAGAGACTGGGGAAGTAGGTCAAGGGGGAGAGTATTTTCTGGGATGGGGACTGTTGTACAGGGAGATCAGTGTGAGGGAGATTTGGCCGAAATGGAAGGTGACGCACCAACACATTGTACCCTCGAATTGCTGAACCCAGTTACTGGCCGTGGCCCATGAGTTCCTCCTGGAGGGCCACATGAAAGTCACTAAGACAAGGGCCAGGCAGACTAAGGCTTTTAACTGGCCACACACCTCACAGGCAGTTTCTCAGTTCTGAAACTCCTGCTTGCCAGAGAATCGGCAAATGGAAGGGACTCAGGAAGTTACGGCTTCAATCTATTCCCACAGCGGTGGTTCCCTTTCAACAGGTTACGATAGACATCGTAGGGCCCTTGGCCTACCTGGGTAGGTCAGGGAAGAAATTCAGCCTCATGATCGTGAACTATGCTACTAGATATCCTGAGGCTGTAGGTCTGTTGAAGATTACTGCAGTCACAGTGGCAGAAACCTTCTTGGCTGTGTTCATCCACATTATGTTCCCTAGCAAAATTCTATCTGACCAGATTTTCTCCTTAGTGGTAGAGCAGTGGACTCTGCAAGCGATTTTATGGTACTTTAAACACTTTGCTCCGGAACAAAATGACTTATAAGGAACTTGGCAAAACTGATTGTTTTCTACGCAGACCACTGACAGCGTAGCACCAAGTGCTAACCCCAGGGTAGGCACCGCAGATGCAGATAACGAAAAGAACTCTGTGAGGGAATCAATTCACCAGAAAATAGATGATATTTCATCCCTGGATGTGATTAATTAAGCCCTCTCAGAGCCCCTGCAGTTCTACAAGAAAGATGGTAGCACTCGATTGTGCATGGACTATAGTAGATGGAACGAAAAGATGGTGACAGATGCTTACCCAATGCTCTGTATTGATTAGTTACTGGACAGACTATCTTTGGCTAAATACTTGACAATATTAGATGTGGCCAGGGGCTACTGGCAAATTCTTCTAGAAGAGGAGGCGAAGGAGTAGTCTGTCTTCATCACTATTTCAGCCTTTACCAATTTTTGGTAACACTCTTTGGAGTGGAGTGAAAGGTAACTCATAACCTTTCAGTGGTTGGTTGACCAGCTCCTCCATGATTGCCACAGCTTTGCGATCTGCACGATATAGCTATTTTATCGTGTCGTTGATGGTTCACATGCATCTGAGTGACTGCCACTAGAGGTGTTCTTAGCCAGTGTTTACATTAAAAATCCTGCAGGTAGAAAAGCCCGACAACCCTCGGCAGATCAGCAGTATCGGAGACCTGTGGTGGCAAGCTCGCATCCACATGACCTCGGCAGATCAGCAGTATCGGAGACCTGTGGTGGCAAGCTCGCATCCACATGACCACCAACATAGCCGACTATGCCGACAACGTCTCCGACATATCAGAAGACTTTACAAGCGGGGCGGACAGGCACGACTCACTCATCCTAATGACACCGCTCCGGGCTCAACCTCCGGCAGACACAGCACCGGTAACCACAGCAGTCATGAAAGAACTGCTGGTGGGCCTACAGATCACCATCCAAACTGACATGCAGGGCCGGACTGGGAAGAAAATTCGGCCCAGGCATTTTTTTATTACAGCGGCCCACTAAAAGGGGGCGGGGCCAGATAGGGTGTGTTTTGTCATCACCAATGACAAGCACGCCCCATCACAAAGTGAGTATGTTGGTTCAATGCTCTTCCAGGGTAGACCATGCGCAGAGCTCTGCTGAAAAAAAGACCCTGTATTTATACTGCACAGCGCAAGCAAATTCAATAACATGCTTGCACTGTGTTTGCTTGAAATTTGTCTCTGGTGTCTCCATAGTTGGGATACCAGGAGACAAAAATGCTAGGAAAGCATATTGTGCAGTGTGTGTGTGGGTGCTGTGTGAGGGTGCAGTGTGTGTGTGTGTGTGGGGTGTAGTGTGAGTGATGGGTGCTGTGTTTGCGTGAGGGTGCTGTGTGTGTGTGTGTGTGAGGAGTGTAGTGTGTGTGTGTGTGTGTGTGAGTGGGTGCTGTGTTTGCGTGAGGGTGCTATTTGCATGTGAGGAAGCTGTGTGTCGGGGTGCAGTGTGTGTGTGAGGGTGCTGTGAGTGTCAGGGTGCAGTGTGTGTGAGTGAGGGTGCTGTGAATGTCATGGGTGCAGTGTATGTGTGTGCTAGTGAGGGTGCTGTGAGTGTCAGGGGTGCAGTGTGTGTGTGTGCTGTGAGTGTCAGGGGTGCAGTGTGTGTGTGCTGTGAGTGTCAGGGGTGCAGTGTGTGTGGGGGTGCTGTAAGTGTTAGGGGTGCAGT
The DNA here is from genome assembly GCF_036172605.1 of Pelobates fuscus. Taxonomy (NCBI): domain Eukaryota; kingdom Metazoa; phylum Chordata; class Amphibia; order Anura; family Pelobatidae; genus Pelobates; species Pelobates fuscus. The sequence goes on from NC_086317.1 coordinate 280,243,067, forward strand.
GTGTGTGAGTGTGTGTGCTATGAGTGTCAGGGGTGCAGTGTGTGTGTGTGCTGTGAGTGTCAGGGGTGCAGTGTGTGTGTGCTGTGAGTGTCAGGGGTGCAGTGTGGTCTTAGTGGTGAGTAAACTCTAGCCTGTGAGGCTAGAGTTCACTCCCGCGAGACCTGGAGCGTTGCCATGGCAACGCTCCGAATCTCGCGAGAGGAACCCGGCGGAGCTGTAAGTAGGAGCTCCGCCCGTTCCTCTCCTGGCTCTCTCCCTCTTTCCCCAGCCGGCAGCCGGAATATACTCTATGTGGGCCGGTGAGGGAGATCTTTGATCTCCCCACCGGCCCGCCATGGAATGCAGCAGGGCCGGCGCTCAGATAGTGCCGGCCCTGCAAAGACCAGCAGGGGAGATCCTATGATCTCCCTGTCGGCCTCGGCCCATGGCCACCGCGGCCCACCGGGCATTTGCCCGGTGTGCTCGATGGCCATTCCGGGCCTGCTGACATGGCCCAGATACGCGGAGACCTGCAAGGCCTGACAGGCCGTCTGAGCGTGCTGGAAACCAATTCCCGCCGAAACACACAGGACTCGACGCAATTGCAAAAAGCAGTATGCGACACCTGCAACAACAGAACCACACGATGGATTTAAAACTTGAAGAACTGGAAAACCAGAGACGGAGCATGAATATCAAAATCAGGGGCATCGGCGAGGAGATCCCGGAGACGGAGATACCGCACTATGTCCGGCGAATGCTGTCCGCTCTCCTGCCCCCTAAACAGGCCAAACATGCGGCATTGGGTGAGATGTTCCATCTTCCAAGACCAACTAAGGGCCTAGGCGACACACCAAGGGATCTACTGGTACGTTTCTTAAACCACGGAGACAGAACAGCGGTCCTCCAAGCTATCAGAAAACAATCACCATATCAGTTTGAAGACAAGCATCTCTCAATATATGCAGATCTATCAGGACCGACTCTGGCATGTCGCCGCACGATGAAACCATTCACAGCACTACACCATCTGCACGAGATAACATACCAGTGGAGAAGACCCCGAGCAATATAGATCCAGCACAACGGCGCAAACTACAAGGTCCAAGACATGCAGAGTGCCACAGATCTCCTACCAACTCTGGGGCTACAAAGAGACTCCCTACCCAGCACGGAACAGCCAGCTTCGAAAGGCCCAGCGAGACAACCACAGAGAGCCTCCACGTAGACCGATACCTGAGGACCTAAAGACGGGTCCTGTACTTTCAAAAAGTCTTCAGACCAAATGAACATGCCACACTGGGCAACCGGGACACTTAACCCTATATAGTTTTAGCGTACACACGTTAAGGCCCTCTCCATAGCCACGGTACTCCCCTCCTCCTCCCCCCAGGAAAAAGGGGCATATCTACCCGCTAAACAGGAGCGCAACACCTACATGCCCGCTCGGCAGTGAACGTGCTCCCCGCATAACCTCCCAAGACCTTCCTACTACACTCATCTGCACACACAGCCTAGATGCCCTTACCAGCGCTAGACCCCATGATTAAATAACCGCACTTCCAAGCATCATAGGCTACGCTACCAGCGATGATCCCTACTACCCAAAATAATTCCCCTCAGTTCAGGGCCTAGTTCCACCTCACGCTAGACATTATCTGATAAGCACAGTTATATGAGAACTTTGTCAAGCACTGTTATACGTGAATGTTATATGTGAATTTTGTCATGCAACCAATACCGTTCTTTAATGTGTTGTTATCTATTGGGCTCCTGACCTGAGCCAAAAATAAAGAATTGTAAAAAAAAGAAATCCTGCAGGGAGAGGCAGTAGACACCAGAAACATTAGGCTGTAGTTGTTCTGGTAACTATAGTGTCCCTTTACTGTCACTGATTAGCAAAACCAGAGAGAATATAACCCTATATATCAATTGTTTTCCTAGTGAGTCCGATCCAGCAGAAGTATTGTTTATACAAAGCAAAAAGAGTCTACCCAAAAAAAGAAATTCATGTATGCAATAATTCCAAAAAGAGTCTATTTTACTGGCAGCCCTCAAACTGTATACAAGTATCCACAATCAAATCCAGCCTTTGAACTGGAATAGATCGTCTGGAGGGGTCCATGAAGCTTTTCATATCACGGGCTGAGTGAGAAATCTCCAAGTTTTTTTTTCTTTTTCCAACTTTTTAGCTGCAAAGATGTGCCTTTGGTCTCAAAGAGATCGGTTATTTGTAGCATATTAACTATTTTATTTCATTCCTTCTTTTATTTTTTCTTCACAATGCACATCTTTTGTGAATATTTCGAATCTAGTACAATAGACTCTTTTTGGTATCATTGATCATATTCTCAAGATTTGCACTTCAACCCGGTGGCACATCCACTTTATTCTCCTTCCTCTGCAAATACTCATACAGAAGAGGAGAAAACACCATGTTCCAAACACATTTAATAACAATACAGAAATATAAAAAAAAATACAATATCCAATTCACATTGGCATTGTAGTAAGCGCCTTGTGTATCCTTGGGTGATATGCTTCCCCTTTAACTTCCTTGTATACAGGCAGGAGAGTCGAGATAAAGACAGCCAGGCTGGAACTGCGGTCTACCACAGTATTTACTCCTGCCAATAAAACATACAAACAAATATATATTAAAACATAAAAAACTAGAAACAGTAAAGCCGGCAAATCTCAAACACAGCAGAAACTCCAAGACTATTTTTTGTCAATTTAACTTAAGGGATTTAGAGGGCAGTGGCTGAATGCCCTATTGCAAGAATAAATTTGGGCTCCCCCTATCGCAAGGCCAAAATGTAGATCCCCATCTGTAGTACAATTCCCCAGCTAAACTTTAAAGAACCCCAATAAACACTCCTTTACTTTATGTGGATAAATGATTTATTTCTTAGCCAACCTCTCTGGCATCTAATTATACCAATAAAATAATCCATGTGATAAAAGTGATAAATTATGTATGTAATGTATATATTATAGATATATAGTATCTCATCTCATCTCTGTTCCAGCACCATGATGGCTTTTGCTTTGTGCTTTCTGTAAGACCTACACAGCAATAGCCACGCTATAGCTATTGAATGTTTCTCCTAGAGAAGCATTAAATCCAATGGCTCTGTGTGAGAAATACTGCTGTCCACTTTGAGTAAGCACTCAAAAGGAATAACAGCTTCTTAGCTGTCTGATCACATTGTTAATTTTGTCTGACTGATAAAACTAAAGGTGCAATGTAGGCATTTTTAGGTCATTTACAAAATAAGGGAAAGGGGTAACTCAACCCCTAAAGCAAGATGCAGTACTTTAGGGGTTTGGATTTTCATTTAAAGAAACATACCAAGCACCATTATCAGTACAGCTCTTTGTAGTGGTTATAATGCCAGGAATGCCCTGTCGCACACTGCCCCCCCCCCCCCTACACACATTGCCCCACACACACATACACTGCCCCCACACACCATACACATTCACACACTGCCCCGCCATACACACATTGCCACACACACACTGCCCCCATACACACACATTGCCACACACACCACACACATACATTGCCCACCCATACACACACTGCCCCACATACACACACTGCCCCCCCACACCCATACCATGGTAGGTATTAAAACAATTTTAGTACAGTTGAGTTACGTCATGCTAGGCCACAAATTCTGTAGTTCCTGTTGTTGGTCTGCTCTTTTTGCACAATCTGGGCTATTCAGGACCACACTCATTGGCTAACAGTGTCAGAGGAGTGCTGTCAGCAAACAAGAGTTCTAGATCAGCCATACTGGATCTCCCAAGCTTTATTCTATAGTGACACTGGATGTGGTGTGCACACCAGTTGGACCCAGGTAAGATGTCAAACTGTACTAAAATGGTTTGACTAGTACAGTGGGACAGCAACAGTGAACACCTTAGATCAGTGATGGCGAACCCCCACACAGCACAACTACCCCCCCCCCCACAGCACCGCTACCCCCTCTCAAACACAGCACCCCTCACACACAAACACATACACTGCACCCCTCAAAGTGTATTCAGCTGACTGTGTGTATGTATTCAGCTGACTGTGTGTATTCAGCGGACTGTGTGTATTGTGTGTGTGTTTGTATTTAACGGACTGTGTGTGTATTTAGCAGTCTGTGTGTCTGTATGTATTAAGCAGTAGGTGTGTGAATGTGTTCAGCTGTGTGTATGCATTGCATTTGTTGGAGATACTAATAAATATATGCTTAATTTTATCTATTAATATCATTATTTAACATTTGTATAATTGAACTCTCTGTTGTGTCTTTTAAAACAAAAGATGTTAACTAGTTCGGACAACTGTACAAATTGTTTTTTCTGAACTTAAATCTCAGTATTCAGGTTTAATTGCCGTGTTGGCACTTTGAGGAAAAAAAAGTTGACATGTATTGCAGTTTGGGCACTCGGGCTCAAAAAGGTTTGCCATCACTGCCTTAGATCATAGCCACTACACAGTGCTGTAGTTGTTATGGTGCTTGGAATGCTTTTTTTAATGTCGAATTTTCCATTAAGTATAGTTGACTACTTAAATATCATTCTATCAGGTTTGTTCTGTGCTTTGTTGGTTTACTCATATTTTTAGGATTGTAATAATGTTACTAAGATAGTGTATATATAAGTATATGAGTTAATAATTGAAGATTATATTAGCTTTAGTGTACTAATAATCTTAATTTTAGTAATGACTGGAGGCGAATATTTGCATATCTTTCTTTACTGAAAACTCCAGCACCATAGAAACAGTAACAACCAATCAGAGAAAAGATATGCTGCCCATAAAAGGGCCTGTCTATGACATCATTTCCTCTTTCTTTGAGGCGAAAAAAGGTAACAGTCAATACATAAAATATCAATACAGATTAACAATTCAACAATATATAACGATAAAGAACTTAGGTAAATCCATGATATGACTCAGTGGAAAACGATTCTTCGTCCCATGAAATGGATATTCACGCTGAAAGAAAAAGAAAAAAGGTGAAAGGTTTCTGGCGTGGAAACGTGTCCGCATATCACAACCATTGTATAACTGAACAATAATATATATTAAGAGTAGAAATTTAAACCTAGGGCATCAAAGTATTATACTTAAACTAGGTTATCAAAAACGGAACGTGAGCAACATGACCACAAAATCAAATGAAAAAATGATGATATAAATAATCCATACATAACAAGAACAATGCAAAAAAACATATGCTAACATATACAGTAATAACCTGCATGCTTACCTGAGCACTAGGACTTAAACCTGAAGAAAAACAAAGTATCTGGGGGGGAAGAAAAAACCCTAGGGCGGGAAATATTCGCCTCCTGTCATTACTAAAATTAAGATTATTAGTACACTAAAGCTAATATAATCTTCAATTTTACCACATGACAGGAGGCTTCATATTTGCATTTTTAAAGCTTAGGCCTAACCAGTGTGAAGGAAGCATGCGAAACCTGGCGGAAATAGAATGTCCGAAAAGTACTTTCCCTAGACCAGTCCGCGCAACGCATAATGTCGGTTAGGGAGGCGCCTGCCAAGAACGCTTGGGATGCCGCCGCCCCCCTAACTGAGTGTGCCCCAAAGCTAGATTCGATTCCCACCAGTTGTAGTAACCAGCGAACCCATCTGGCCAGGGTGGTCGTAGACACTGGTCCGTGAGGCTTCACGTAGGAAATCAACAGTTGACCCGTCGGAAAATGCCGGAGAGAGGCTGTGCATTCTACGTATCTCCTGAGTGTCTTGACAACACACAGTTTGGGGTCCGATTCAAAGTATGGATAGGATACAGAGGGCGTATCTGATTTAGTCCGTCTCGCAATGGAAAAGGTGACTCCCTCTGGAGTGAGAGAGAAACCGTCCACGTCAAAGGCCCTAATGTCAGACACCCGTCGGAAAGAGACCAGGCACAACAAAAGGGCCAATTTTGCTGAGAGTTGTTTCAGAGATAGAAACGGGTTGTCCGGCCAACCTCTCAGAAAGTCCAGTACTCTACTTACCTGCCAAAGGTTGGAATATTTGGGCGCTGGGGGTCTCGTCATTCTAACGCCTCGCAGTAGGCGACACACCAGCGGGTCTTGACCCACCGGTCTGCCTTGTACTGGGATGTGTGCCGCTGAAATGGCCGATCTGATCACGTTAAGGGATCTGAATGATCGAGAAGAGATGGGCAAGATAGTTAAGTATCAGCGGGATAGGGGCAGTAAAGGGATCGGAATCCCTTTCCACGCACCAATCACTCCAGGCTGACCAAGCGGAAATGTAACATCTCCTGGTGCCCGGGGCCCACGAATCCCAAAGGAGGTCTTTAGTAGACTGCGATAGGCCGTGGACTGACCAGGATCCCCTGAAATCGCCCAAGCCACCAGTTCCAACTGGTCTTCCAGGACGAGGGGGTGAGGTTCCCCTCGAGGTCCCGACAGAAGGAGTGGGAAGGTCGGGAGTCGCACGGGAGTGTCGTGGGACATCTCCAGGAGGTCCGGAAACCACGGCTGACTCTGCCAGAGGGGCGTTATGAGTAGAGCCGAAGTCCTGTGGGTGCGTAAGTACCGTAGCACTCGTGGGATCATCGAGAATGGAGGGAAAGCGTAGGCTCCGTGTGAGGGCCAGTCCTGCAGGAAAGCGTCCGCCGCTTCGCTCATCGGATCCGGAAGCCAGCTGTAGTATCTCCGCAGTTGGTGGTTGGTCCTCGATGCGAACAGATCTATTGATAGCGGACCCATCCGTTGTCGCAGTGACTGAAATATCTCTCTGTTGAGCGTCCAGTCGCTGGTGTCTCTCCAGTGCCGGGAGAACCAGTCCGCCGTCAGGTTGGCGACCCCTGGGAGGTATTCCGCCTGTAACGTGATGTTCCTCTGCATGCAGAAGCTGTAGATGTCCTTCGTAGCTTCGGTCAGATCTTTGGACCTTGCTCCGCCCAGGCGGTTGATGTATTGCACCGCCGAAATGTTGTCCATGCGGAGCAGTATACAGCAGTTCGATTTGTCCTTGGCCAGGCTGCGTAAGGCGAAGGAGCCCGCGATCAACTCCAGGCAGTTGATATGCAGACCGGTCTCCTGCCCTTGCCAAGGTCCCCCTGTGGAGGCCTCTGAGCAGTTGGCGCCCCATCCCCATAAACTGGCGTCCGATTCCACAACGAAGTCCGGGGAGGGGCCGAAGATCGCCTTGCCGTTCCAGGCTTGTATGTGTAGCAACCACCATCGCAGTTCTGATCTCACCTCCCGAGTGAGTGGGATCCAGTGGTCGTAGGAATGTCCGGTGCGTAAGTATCCCGCTTTCAGCCGTTGCATGGCCCTGTAGTGTAGGGGGCCCGGGAATATCGCTTGAATGGATGAGGACAGGAGTCCTACAATCCGGGCGAGCATCCTGAGCGGCATTGAGTCCATCTTCAAGACTCGCCTGATTTCCTTCCTTATTGAGGCAATCTTTTTCGAGGGGAGGCGTAATACGCATTCCCTCGAATCGATGTCGAACCCCAGGAACTGCACTGACTGGGATGGAGTGAGAGACGATTTTTGCATGTTCACCACGAATCCCAGGGACTCTAGTAAGTGAACTGCAAAGTTCGTCTGCGATCGTAGCCTGGACGCGGACTCGCAAAAAATCAGTAAATCGTCCAAGTATACGAGACAGCGTATGCCCCTTGTCCGGATGTGAGCCATCACCGGTCTCAACAGCTTCGTGAAACACCACGGAGCCGAGCTGAGGCCGAATGGCAGGCAAGTAAATTGGCATACCCGTCCCCTCCATCTGAAGCGGAGAAACTGACGGTAATCTTGTCTACGGGGACCGTGAGATACGCGTCTTTGAGGTCCAGGCGCGTAAACCAATCGTTCTCGGCGAGAAGGTCTTGCAGAAGATGGATGCCTTCCATCTTGAAGTGTCTGTAGGCCACGAAGGCGTTTAGTTGTCGGAGGTTGATAACCGGCCGATACTCGCCTGTTTTCTTCTTCACCAAGAAGATATTGCTTATAAAGCCTCCCCTGTCTGGCGCGTACTGAACCGCGCCCTTCTCGAAGAGCGAGTGGATCTCCTCGTCCACCAGTCGGTTTTGTTCTGCCGACATGTGTATCGGGAGGGGGAGAGCGGTTTGGACAGGTTGTGCAGTGAAGTCTATCACGAAACCGCGTACCGTCTGGAGGACCCAGGCGTCTCTGGTGACCCGTGTCCAGTTCTGGAAAAAAGAAGACAGGTTGCCTGCAATAAACTTTGGGGCAAATGTACGTATGGAGGGACTCACCATTATTGAAGCGGCCGCGTCCGCGGCTCCTGAAACCTCTGGACCTTCCTGCGCCTCGAAATGTAGAGGGCTTTTGTGAGGAGGACGGGAAGAAGGTTGGCGTCTGTGGGAACGCCCTGGAACCTGAGGTCCAAAATCGGCTGGCGGCACGGTTCCGCTGTCGGCCAGCCCTTCCAAAAACACCTCTAGCTGGAGGAGTGTGGAACACTTGTCTGAGTGAGGTCTGGGCCTTGTTCAAAGTCGTGAATAAGTTCACATGTCGTTTTAGCTCAGAAATGAAGGCATCGCCAAATAACAGACCTTTGGCCTTAGGCCCGAATTCCTTGGCTCCCAGTTCCAGGAGCTTGCTGTCTATTCTGATCAGAGCCGATCTGCGTCTCTCGACACAAAGCGCTGCGTTGGCGTTGCCCAGCAGACAGATTGCGCGTTGGGCCCATTCGCGCATGATATGGGGGTCCAGTAGCGATCCTTGGTTGAGGGCCATGTCAGCGTGATACAACATCTTGGCTATGGGTCCCAGCAGGTCCAGCACTTTGTCCTGTGCTGCCTTGATGCCCTTTTCAACCCCTTTGCGCGGGTCTCTGCCCGAGCGTGACATAAAGGCTACCATAGTATCATCAAATTCTGGTGTTAGCGCCACCTTGTCGGGGATCAGGGGCCTGGGGCATTCGGCCCGGAGGCGTGTCCGCACCTCCTTCTCCAATGGCTTGCGCAGCCAGTAATGAATAAATTTTGCCAGATGTTCTGGCAGTGTCCACTCGGAGGAGCGAGGGTGTCGGATGGTGCGTGGGTCAAACAGCGGCAAGCCCTGCTCGTCCATAAAGACGCCATCCCCGGACGGACCGGCGGTGTGGCTGTCATCGGCCTCTCTGTCCAAGAAGGTCTCCTTGACATAAGTCGAAGAAGTGGGTGGCAGGTCCTGCCAGTCCTCGTCGTCCGAGGGTGAACCCTCCCGTTGCCATTCATCCACCACATTTAGGTCACGTGGGTCGTAGGCGTCGTCCTCGTCCGAGGACAGGGGTGCGCAGGGTGCGGGTTGTTGGTCCGCGCCCTTGACCCGTTTGGCGGGCACCTTGCCCTTCGCCTTGGCGGAGGAGGGGCTCAAAGGTTTCTTGAGTCGCCTGGTCTTGGACGTCTCAGAGCCCGACGCTTCCATGCGTCCCGGAGGGCTAGTATCACCATGGCTGTGGGGGAGGGCTCGCAAGAGGGCCTTTTCCACGGAAGCCGCCACGGCGGCATTGATCATGGCTTGAAAGTCTGAGCTTTGCGTATCTTCCATGACCAAAAGTAGCGTCAAACCTGTGGGGCGAGAACAAGGTTCAGTGGGGAGAACTGTGGTGGTTTTTCGTATGCAAACATAGACAATATAGTCGTGTATAGAAGGCTTTTATGCACGTATTTTATCCAAAGGGCTAAGTGTCAGACTTAGGTACGCCCTAGTGCATATTCTCGGGGTTCACCCCGGGTGGCGTGCCGTGGTAACCAGAGGACACCCACATCAACCAAAAAAAGGGGGGGGCTGTATCGCCCTGCATGCGTGACTGGGGGGTCACCCCAGGTGGTGTGCCATGAAAAAATACCCAGAGGACACCCACATAAATTTCACCCTTGGGTGCAGTAATATAACAGGACCCTATGAGGGGTACCCAATGATATACCCTGGAGGGTTGATAGTGCCAGTAAATTCCCCTGAGGGGTGATAACATATATATGTGTATATGTATGTATGTCCCTTTAATAGTAGTCACATTGAGGGGACGGTAGCCTTATGAGCCTTCAAATTTTTTGCATGCCAACCCCTGCCTTACAGTGAGGCAGATGTACCTATAGGAAAACAAAAAGTGTTGTGGAGAATTTTGCACCCTCAGTGAGAAAGAGTGCATTAACATATAAAAAGCAAAAGGAACTATCCCTGCATGTGGTGCAGGAGTTGGGAGCGAAAAGAGACCGGGGAGACACACTGATGGTGGTCCCCGGTGTCGATACGGCGGTCGGTGAGTACCGAACCGCAGAGAGAGGCCGCCGCGGATCTCGCGATAACCGCGAGATCCAAGATGGCCGCCGGCCGCGTGGGGAAGGGGTTCCCGCTCGCGGCCGCGATCTGTAAGGAAAAAACGCGGCGAAAAAAACTCAGATAAGCCCTGGCTACCCTCCACCCGTCACCCCACAATAACCCCGCGCTAGATAGAGGCAGGTCCGTGCGGCGAACGTGGCACAGACAGCCGCGCCCCCCGCGGATCGCCGGAAAATAAAAGTGAGAAAACGAATAAAACGAGCACAGAGCAGAGAGAGGGGAGCAGGTACAGGCAGTCAGGGCAAATATAAACACATGTATACAAAATATACAGTACACAAATAAAAACAGGTATACAGTAAAAATCTTTGCACAAGGCAAAATACTCTGACCTGTTAATGGCTGGAGCAGCAAAGAAAGAGGAAATGATGTCATAGACAGGCCCTTTTATGGGCAGCATATCTTTTCTCTGATTGGTTGTTACTGTTTCTATGCTGCTGGAGTTTTCAGTAAAGAAAGATATGCAAATATGAAGCCTCCTGTCATGTGGTAAAATTTAGTGTAGTTGGGAGAGGCCTGTTTATGTATTGGTGGAAAAAAATGTAAATATCTAGGATGCTGTATGTAGATTTTTTTAGGGTTAATTTGCTGGATTTTTTTTATCTGCAGCAAGTAACCCTTCCATACCTACAAATCTCCTGTCTTTCACAGTGTGGCAGGTAGTAGTGATGGTAACAGTATGTATTGTTGTAGAATAGCAATCTGTGCAGAAATTTATGGATGGTTTTAAAAAAAATTTATTTAGCAGATACCTACGCCTCCTATGCTTAAAGGACCACTCTAGGCACCCAGACCACTTCAGCTTAATGAAGTGGTCTGGGTGCCAGGTCCAGCTAGGGTTAACTAATTGTTTTATAAACATAGCAGTTTCAGAGAAACTGCTATGTTTATCAATTAGTTAAGCCTTCCCCTATTTCCTCTAGTGGCTGTCTCACTGACAGCCGCTAGAGGCGCTTGCGTGATTCTCACTGTGAAAATCACAGTGAGAGCACGCAAGCGTCCATAGGAAAGCATTATGAATGCTTTCCTATGTGACCGGCTGAATGCGCGCGCAGCTCTTGCCGCGCGTGCGCATTCAGCCGACGGGGAGGAACGGAGGCGGAGAGGAGGAGGAGAGCTCCCCGCCCAGCGCTGGAAAAAGGTAAGTTTTTACCCCTTTCCCCTTTCCAGAGCCGGGCGGGAGTGGGTCCCTGAGGGTGGGGGCACCCTCAGGGCACTCTAGTGCCAGGAAAACGAGTATGCTTTCCTGGCACTAGAGTGGTCCTTTAATGTAATTTACATTATGATTTCAAATAGCAACAGAAAGTTCAGACTTTTTCGTGTGTCTTTTTTTAATGTTTGAATGGGTTAAGGCTAGAAAACAAACAGTAAAGATAGCATTTTGCTTTGAATAACAATGACATTCAGATTTTACTTAATGGTAGTATTAATTATTCACAGTTCACTCTTAGGGACATATTAAGTATATGCATCTCAAATACCAAATGCAGATTCTCCATACTGGGCTGATTCTAATGCACAGACAGATAACTCTAGCTGTTAAACTGCTTGACACTTTGTTTTCCACACAACTTTCAGTATTCTTATTTTGGGTTAACATAAAACAACCTTCATCAGTGCATCTGTTAATGATGGCAATTACTTGAAAAGTTTTCTACCTTCAGGCTATAAAAAGCAATGCAAAAACGGAATGCCATGCCCACCAGCCCCTTCTAATGCCTTCATCATCTTCATCCTACATTCCACTGAATTTCCTGCTAAATGTTCCCTATACTGTGACCCTGGGTGGGTGCAGGTCTACACACGCCCTGATCTGGAACCACCCCCAAAGCAAGCAGGACATGGGGACTCTGGAAAGGAGAGCTGGTCCTTGCACAGTGCCTTCATTTGGGACCTGGAACCCCCTTCTAAAACATTATTTTACAGAGAGCACCAGCTCAGTTCATGAACTGAACTCAGACACCCAGATTCAGAGTAAGATCATGTTTATAGTACTGTGCCTCTAGAGCAAACAAGGATTTAGCCATAAATCAAAGAGCTCCACCCTGCACAAGCATACAACTACTATCTGCTCTCAGTGACCTGGTCTGGACAAGGGGAGAAGATGGGGCACAAGATCAGGAAAAATGTATCCAACTTCTTCTTCGAGTATGACACCCCAAGGATGGTGCTGGTCCGGGACAAGAAAGTTGGGTTAACGTTTCGGCTCATCCAGTTTGGAGTGCTGTGCTACATTGTAGGGTAAGCGTTCGCTGCATTGTTAAATCGTACTAATAATTATGAGTCTGGGCAGGATGTAAGTTGTCGGAGTTTATTTTACAGGCAGTGTCTGCTAAGTGCTTGAACTGAATGTACAATACTGATAACTGCACAGCAAGGCTTCCTAAACTCACTCATTCTTAGACAGTTCAGCAAACAAAATATAAAGGTTGGATTTTTCTTTATAGAGATTAATAATGTCATAGCACTCTCACACATGCATGTTTGTCTCTTGTTAAAAATAAAATATAGGTATTTATATATATATGATAAGATATGCATGAGACATATTGAAATATATAACAATTATGCTTCATATTGAATGCACTGAGCAATCTCCAGAATTCTGGATTTAGTTTTGGTGATTCCATATTTTTAGATATCACTTTTGCTGTGTCTCTTATTGACATTTTAAGGAAAAGGCTGATGTAAAACACAAAGGGGCTATTCACTAAACATGATCTCCTGGCATCTTGCAAACCAGCTTGAAAACTTAGACCAAAAGGCTAAACATGTAAAATAATCTTCTTTTTTATGTACTTAATGTGGAAGTCAGATTTGATTTCACTATAACTGGCTGTTCTGTGAATAGTGTGCACCATTTAACCACTCTATTACAAGCTCTTATTGTTATAAAAAATATTATTATACAATCCATTTGCTTCATGACATTCTTAGCGAACAGATGAGCTAGGATAAGATTGAGTAGAATTTGCTGTTTAGAGGTGCATTCAAAAATTCACATCGTTCTAATATTTCAATTATTCGTTCATTGTTTACATGGATATCAAGATCACAATTGACAGGGTATAATATATATGCACTGAAACAGAAATACAATACAATGTCACAAATAGTAGATGTGAAAAAAAAGTTAAAACATTCCATACTCATATACCTTATAGGTATTAGTAAGGAATATGATGTTTTATTTATTTATCAATGCAGCTTCATCAAATGTCAACGGAATGCAAAAGTAATGTATGTACATACATGGGACTTATTCCCACATACCTATGGTACATTAATATCATTTATGTGTACCATACAAGTGTATAACACCATCTAAATAATCCCTGTAATTCACGAATTGCTTTCAGAGGTACCCCTACCTGACTGTTAGACAACGGTAAAAAAGTTTGCAATTTAATCTTGCTTACTGTGTGACAGGATGGAAGATAGGCCTGTCATCTTCACTTTTTCTGCAGATATGCCTTAGCAAAGAAATATGTTCCCCCATAGTTACAATTCTGGACTATTCCTATTTTTACTATTTATTTAGTATTTTTATTTTTACTATTTATTTACTATTTTTATTTTTTACTATTTATTTATTATCCATCTACATACAAACTCCATGTGACACACACACACATACACACACACACACACAATTTCCAGCACTGTCAAGTACACAGATACATACACATACAGCCACAGACACATAGTTACATAGTTACATAGCTGAAAAGAGACTTGCGTCCATCAAGTTCAGCCTTCCTCGCATATGCTTTTGCTGTTGATCCAAAAGAAGGCAAAAAACCCAGTCTGCAGCGCTTCCAATTTTGCAACAAACTAGGAAAAAATTCCTTCTTGACCCCAAAATAGCAGTCAGATATCTCCTTGGATCAAGCAGCTATTATCCCACTAATTAGAAATTATATCCCTGTATGTTATATTTTTGCAAGTATTTATCCAATTGCAGTTTAAACATCTGTATAGACTGTGACAAAATCACCTCTTCAGGCAATGAATTCCATATCCTTATCCTTATTGCTCTTACTGTAAAAAAAACCTTTTCTTTGCCTTAGATGAAATCTCCTTTCTTCAAGCCTAAATGTGTGACCTCGTGTCCTATGTATAGCCCTGTTTATGAATAGATTTCCAGATAATGGTTTGTACTGGCCCCGAATATATTTGTATAATGTTATCATATCCCCTCTCAGGTGCCGTTTTTCCAAACTGAAGAGATTTAAATTTTTTAACCTTTCTTCATAACTAAAATGCTCCATTCCTTTTATCAATTTTGTAGCTCGTCTCTGCACTTTTTCTAGTGCCATGATATCTTTCTTTAGAACAGGTGCCCAAAATTGCACAGCATATTCAAGGTGTGGTCTTACCAGCGATTTATAAAGAGGCAAAATTATATTTTCATCTCGAGAATTTATGCCCGTATTTATACATGACAAAACCTTACTGGCCTTAGCAACGGCAGATTGACATTGCATATTGCTACCTAATTTGTTGTCTATAACAATTCCCAAATCCTTCTCGTGTGTGGTTATCCCTAGTTCACTACTATTTAGGGTGTAAATTGCTTGTGCATTCTTAACCCCGAAGTGCATAACTTTGCATTTTTCTACGTTAAATTTCATCGGCCATTTTAGTGCCCAGTCCCCCAATCTATTCAAATCCCTCTGCAGCAAGGCAATATCCTGCTCACATTTTATTACTTTACAAAGTTTTGTGTCATCTGCAAACACTGATACATGGCTTTCAATGCCCATTTCAAGATAATTTATAAATATGTTAAAAAGAAGCGGTCCCAAAACAAAACCCTGAGGGACAACACTTACCACTTTTGTCCAGCTTGAAAATTTACCATTTATGACAACTCGCTGTACTCTATCCTTAAGCCAATGTTCTAGCCAAGAACAAGAGTATTCATCTATTCTAGAGCAATTTCTTGAAGTTTGAAGACTAACCTATTGTGAGGAACCGTATCAAATGCCTTGGTAAAATCCAAGTAGATCCCATCCACTGCAACACCCTGATCTATATTTCTACTTACTTCTTCGTAGAATGCAATTAGGTTAGTTTGACATGACCTATGTTTCATAAAACCATGCTGATTATTGCTAATAACACAGTTCTTCCCAATTAATTCCTGAATATTATCCCTTAATAGCCGTTCAAATAATTTCCCAGTCACAGAAGTTAAGCTCACAGGTCTATAATTTCCAGGCAAGGATTTTGAACCCTTTTTAAATATAGGAACAACATCTGCCTTCCTCCAATCCTCCGGTACAATATCTGAAACAAAAGAATCTTGAAAAATTAAATACAGAGGTTCACTTATTTCCCCACTTAGATCCTTAAGTACTTGTGGGTGGATACCGTCAGGCCCCGGAGCTTTATTAACATTAATTTTCTTTAATAGCTGTAGCACCTTGTCTCGAGTTATCCAATCACAAGTTATCTGCCAGTTTGTTGCAGCAATCATATGCATATCTCTTACCATAGGATCCTCATTAATATGTACTGAAGAAAAATAGTTGTTTCAAATTTCTGCCTTTTCCTGGTCTTCATTAACTAACAGACCCATCTCTGTTTTCAGTGTACCTACACTTTCCTTTTTTTTTTTTTTTTTTTTAGAATTAATGTACTTGAAACATTTTGGGGGGTTTGTTTTGCATTCTTTGGCTATCAATTTATCATTTTCTAGTTTAGCCACTTTAATTGCCTTTTTGCAAGTATTATTGGCTTCTTTATATCTTTTATAGGATGCCTCTGATTTGTCCGATTTAAATGCTTTAAAAGCCATTTTCTTATGTTTAATCTCTTGTTTTACTTCTCTACTAAGCCACATTAGTTTTATTTTGTTTCTTTTATATTTATTACCCAATGGTACATACTGTGAAATGTACCTTTATAATATTTGTTTGACTAGTTTCCATTTTTCCTCAGTGTTTTTATCCCTAAGGAGTTTATGCCAGTCGATATGTTGTAGAGCTGCCCTAATCTTATTAAAATTGGCTTTTTTAAAATTATACTTTTTAATATACCCCACATGCTTTGGCTTTGTTGAGTTTATTTAAAAAGTTACCATATTGTGATCACTATTTCGCAAATGCTCCCCTACTTGAATGTTGGTTAAAAGATTAACATTGTTTGTTATAACGAGATCCAGACAAGCATCCTTTCTAGTTGGTGCTTGCACCAGTTGTGACATAAAGGTGTCATTTAACACATTCAAAAACCGGATTCCCCTAGCTGAAGTACTAGTCCCTCTATCCCAATTAATGTCCGGGTACTTAAAATCTCCAATAATTAATGTGTTCCCCTGATTTTCTTCCTCATTAATATTTACATTTGGTGGTTTATAACATATCCCAACCAATAACGTATTTTCCTTTGTTTGCCCCAAGCAGATATCTACCCATAAAGCTTCCACATTTTCCTCGTCACACTCCACATGCCTAAGATTTGACTTGAACTCATGGCTGACATACAAACATACCCCACCACCCTTCTTGTTTATCCTATCCCTCCTAAATAACGCGTACCCATTTAAGTTAACTGCCCAGTCATGTGTCTCATCCCACCATGTTTCTGTTATGCCTATTATATCGTATTGTTTAGTGTATGCTATTGCCTCTAGTTCCCCCATTTTGTTATATAGGCTCCTTGCATTAGTAAGCATACATTTAATATTACCATGAGTCATTTGTACTTTTTGTGAATTATCAATATTACATACCTCCTCTGTTCTGAGCTTCCCCCTCCCCCCCCCTTTGTTCTGAGCTAAAGCGCATCTCATTTCTATCCTATCTCCATTTTCTAGATTGCTTTGACCCTCCCCCCTACTACTAGTTTAAAATCTCCTACAACCTTCTAGCCATCCTATCCCCCAGCACAGCAAAATCTCTTCCGTTACGGTGCAGTCCATCACGACTATACAGGTTGTACCCAAGCGCAAAATCGGCCCAGTGCTCTAAAAACCCAAAACCCTCTTTCCTGCACCAAGACTTCAGCCACGCATTGACCTCTCTAATCTCCCGCTGCCTTTCTGCTGTAGCGCGCGGCACAGGTAATATTTCTGAAAATATTATCTTGGAGGTCCTTTTCTTTAGCTTACTTCCTAGATCCCTGAACTCACTCTTTAGGACCTTCCATTTTCCTCTGACTTTGTCATTGGTACCAATATGGACCATGACAGCTGGGTCATCCCCAGCCCCTCCCAATAATCCCTCCACTCTGTCGGCAACATGCTGGACCCGAGCACCCGGGAGACAGCAAACTGTCCGGTTGAGTCGATCAGAGTGACAGATTACCCTATCTACTCTCTTAATAATAGTGTCCCCTACCACCACAACCTGTCTAGACTTCCCTACCCTCTCAACCCCACCCGTACTAGAGGGGCTGTTCCCACGGCTGTTAGAAGGAACAGCTTCCTGCAGTACAGCTACTCCTGAGCTGATGCACCCAACATCTTCACTCAAACGGGCAAATCTGTTAGGCTGCACTAGATCAGGACTAACTAAACCTTTCCTCTTCCCTCCCCCTCTGCTTTCTCGCCCCACTTTTACCCAGCTATGTGCCTGTTCTCCAACTGTCTCATCTCCTTCCACTCCACTACCTGCACCCACTAAACTCTGCTCAGTGAGCAGCAGACTCATCTCAAGATTATCAATCTCCCTCAGTGTTGCAATTTGCCTCTCCAGATCTCTAATCTGACCTTCCAGAAATGCCACTCGCTCACACCCACCACAGAGGTATGGACCCTGGACAGATTTATCCAGGCATGCATACATGCAGCAGGATGTACACTGAGTAAAATTTATAATCTTGCTAGCACTCATCCCCAGTTACCAAATAACACAAGTGAGCAAAAACAAATTTACCCTCTTGGTTTAAACTCCCTTGTAGATTTCTACTCCTGTTGTTTTAACTCCTACTTAAAAGAGACTACTTTAAATAGCCTACTTTCAAGCAAGATCTGTGAGTCAGTAGTGGGTTTATATTGGCAATACATATCCCACACAGGTGGAAATTAAGGGGCACTCCCCCTAATTTCTAATATTGAGTGTAGGTAGAGGTGTGTATGGGACACATTAAACGACATAAGCTTAGGTACATGAGAGCAGAGTTATAGCAGGAGTCCAACAGGTTAAACAAGGCCTGTAGTGTCATCTGCATAGCTGTATTATCCATGTTGTCCCATGAAAAGCATTAAAAAAAAGTCTTGAAAAATTAAATTAAATAAAACCTTGTATACTGTGAGTCCTATAATCAGGCATGTAGTTGTCGAAAGGAGGGTGGCATGGTCAGAGAGTTCAGCGTCAGCCTATGCCCTGGCTTGGGTAGGAATAGTGGCTGTCCATGGGTTGTTCCATGCTGGAGCTGAGCGTGGCTGTCTGTAGGAGATGTAGCTCAGTCTCGGAGGCGCTGTGGTCTTGATCCAGGGTAGGGAGCGGTGTCATGTGCTGTGATCCAGGCGCTTGGATGAGCCTGTGTATGAGTCTCTCGGTGGTGTTCAGGGTGGGCAGGTTACATGCCGTGCCTGTCGATCCTCAATGTGAGCTCGGGCAACATGGCCACTTTGATCCGGTAAGCATCGGGGTAGTGTGTCGTAGGGATCCCGCCTGTCAGGCTGCCTCATGCAGGCATGTCGCGTCCACCTTGCGTGTATAAGGGTCTCAGCCAGCGAGGGAGAAAAGATGGCGTTACACCGTCGGGCAGGATAGTGGGGCAGCGGCCGTCCACCCCACTCACCGCCTGAGTAGGCCTCATCCTGTAGGGACGACTGGTATCGTCTCGAGGGACTAAAACAAAGGGTTTGCAATCCTCTCCTCTGAGCCAGTGCTCCCTTGTGCTTCGGACCACGGTTGCAGGTCATTAACTAGGCGTAAAATCCGCTTTTGTAAGCTTAAAGTTTGGAGGTTTTCAGGAGCAAACTGAAACTGGTAAATTGAAAAATTGACCTAAATTGAAGGTCCGAGGACTGCATTTTTTGTTTGTTCACTACTCATTAAACCTTGGGATGATGCTTCTGAATTTACACAGTTTTACATGCAATTTGCATGCTTTCCTTACAATTTAGAGCTATGTAAACATGCTACTATTTCATGGGACTTCCAGTAATGGAAGTAAAATATTCAAACAACATATCAACTGCATGCCTGATTTATGAAATATATTAATATTTATAATGGTTATGGGAAAGGCCAGTAACCATGTGGTATGTATTACTGTCTACATTAGTAATTATTCATTTACTTTCTAATAGAAGCAGCTACTCACCGATTATAAAACAACAACAACAAAAAAACATAAAAAAACGCCAAACACTTTAAAATCAAAACTGATTTGAATATTAATGTTTAATAATTTATAATGAATGGAAATAAGTGCTTCAATTTGACTGACTTGAGTTGAAAAAAGGCTTGTGGTGTAACACTGTTGGTGTGCTTAGAAGATCGACCTGGTGAGAAAAAGAAAACAACCTCTCATGAATTAGTCATTTTAACATAAATTCACCCAAATGCATTGCATACATTAATTATCACGGAGATACATGATATATTTATTGTCAAATATTTAGATATACACTCACCTCAGCTCCAACCCAGTGCTGCCATGTCCTTGTCTATGATGTTGTTACACTTCTTTAACACCAAAAGTCTGATCTCATTTGCCCAACTTGGGGAAACGTCAACTTCCTCATGACGCTGACACAATGGCTTCTACTTTCTCTACCAGTCAGTTCTTCGGCACATGAGTCTGTGCTGAGGAATTAGAAGAAATGGGTTTTCCAGCCAATCTATACATTTGCTAGGAATTCGATTAGCACAATGTTCAGATCTAATATTATGATCTTTAAAATGAGCATAAATTGTGGGTTAGGGTTTCCACTGGGCTGTTATGTTAATGACGCAGCTAGTACTGAGGATGTCTCGCCAGTTCCAATATTCCAAAAATACTAGCAATGAAAAGGCTATTATTGTTCTCTGATTAGAATCTGGCAGAGTGGTGAAAGAAATAAAGCCAGAATATCCACCTCTATTATATCTAGCATGTACGCACATTGCTATAAACATAGTGGCACACCGTCAGGCACATTGTAAGCACAATGACACACACTACCACACACATGCACATTATAAACACAATGATACTCACACAATATGCAGAACACTTAGACAAAGTATACACACAATGCTATACACAGATACACACATATACACATACCTGTGAAGACACACTCATAGTATACATCCACTGCTATATACCCACTTCTCCAGCCAGTATGTACACAATGACACAAACTGGTATACACACCACACAATGCTACACACACACTCAGCCACAAAACTGAAAAGTGTTGTACAGATAATATTAAGAAGCGTGTAATTATACACTCGGCAGAATATTCTGTTAACCTAAACAGATATGTTGTGCAATGTAATTTAAAATATGTGCCCTTGCAACACACCCCCATATGGATCAACTCACAAATAAACAGTTGAGCTATGTGAGGCTTTGGATATAAAGGAAACACTGAAGTATCAATCTCAGTATAGATGACGGAATTACCAGATTTTGGATAGCAACAAGTTTAATTTCACACCAAAATAAAAAACAGCCAAAAAAAAAGGTCCTCTGGTGAAATTAATAATGCCGGCAATATAACAAGTCAAAAGTAAAATGTAATGTAGCAAAACTGCTCAATAATTCCTGGTAATTTCTTGCTACTATGTATGCAGTGCAGGCTTCTATGTGCATGGCAGCAAATCGACAGACCCACTCACACTGACAGAGAATGACATCATTCAGACACAGTATACAAACACTGCCACACAATGCTATAAACACACTGCTACACACAAACACTCAGAAACAGTGTACACAGAGCTACACAATGCTCAATGCTGCACGCACAGTCAGACATATTACATACATTTTCAGTGATTCAGGGTATTTTCCAGTTCTAAATGTTTTTACTCATATGTCACACTCTGTGCTTTTACATTACATCTGCTGATATCATGTTCACCTCTTTCATATTATGTGCACCCACACGTATTATATATCATTTTATTCAGGGGAAACAGGGATTTCATTTAACATCAAATATTTAGGTATGAAACATAATTTAATATGAATAAAATATTTAAAAATGGGAGAAAATAAGAATTAAATTTTTTTTTTTAGTTCTACGTGACATTCTAACTGTGAATGTCATAATACTGTTTGCTTTTACTGAAATAAAATTCACTTTAATACGACCAATGAAACCAAAACAATCTACAAATACTCTAATACATCTATCAATGGCCAAATTCCATTACCTGGGAATTATCAAAGTCTCTCCTGTTATTCAAGGGCCAGATTAAGAGCCCAGTGGGCCTGGTGCTGACAATTATGATGGGCCTAATTACAAAATCTTATCGACCAAAAGCACTAAAACATTCCTACCTCCCAAGCGTCATGTATCTGATGGAGGGAAACTCATAGGGTGCAGCTATGAGAAAACATACCCTATGCTCATCTCACGCTTTCAACAATCAAGTAAATCCATACCCCCTAACAGCAGTGTCCAGTGAAGCAGGAAGTCTATGGATGGGGTAAAAGGGTGGGCCACTGACTCAAATCACATAACCAGAACTGCCGAAAGGGGCGTGCATGCCCAAAACGGGTTAATATTTGTTTGTGTGTGAAAAATGCAAAAAACTAATTTGAACGCCGATTTTGGCCAGTGTTTGTGACTAAGTGGCTGGACATACCCCATTTGCAATACCTTGGGTTGTCTACTATTGCAAATGGTATGCCATCTTGGGGGTAATTCTCATTCCTGGGCTACCATACGGCCTTAAAGGCAACGTAACCAATCTGGCGAATTTCAATGTGAAAAAACTGAAACGCAAGCCTTATATTTGACTCTGTAACTTTTGAAAACACCATAAAACCTGTACATGAGGGGTACTGTTATACTCAGGAGACTTCTCTGAACACAAATATTAGTGTTTCAAAACAGTTAAATGTATCACAACAATTATATTGTCCATTTGTGTGAAAAATGCAAACAAATGTCACTTTCACTGACGATATCATCGTTGTAATGCAATTTACTGTTTTGAAACACTAATATTTGTGTTCAGTGAAGTCTTCTGAGTAAAACCTCAGTTCTGTTTTTCACCCTCCAATCATATTTCAGTAGTGTGTATTTAATGAAATGACCCACACCATCAAACTGTCTTGAAAAAAGTCCGGCAAGGACTGAAATGTCGACACTTCTTTGTATTACTTGATGCTTGAATAAACAGCACGATTAGAAATATTATTGAGTCCTGTGAGTGCACTTCAACAACAACTTATATATACTTATGGTCGGAGTTTGCACCGAGGCATTAACAAGACCGGGAGCAGTGAGTGCGGGACACGTGGAAAGTTATATATTTATATGTATATAATTTTTTTAAATTATTTTTATTTATATATAGGTGTGTGTGTGTGTCTATATATATATATGTGTGTGTGTGTGTATATATATATATATATATATATATATATATAGTGATATATATATATATATATTATTTTGTTCTAGTTGTATTTTGATATCAATATATACATAGTAATTTTAAAATACAGTTAGAACAAAATTACACATATATATATATATGTTTTTATTAATTCATTTTTTTAAACTTATTTACATATTTATTTATATTATATATAAATATATAATGATGATTATATATTGTGATGAAGTGCCCTTCGCCACTTGGTCCTGGAGAGGCCTGCTTGC
This sequence comes from Pelobates fuscus, assembly GCF_036172605.1. Lineage (NCBI taxonomy): Eukaryota > Metazoa > Chordata > Amphibia > Anura > Pelobatidae > Pelobates > Pelobates fuscus. Next base: position 280,266,183 of record NC_086317.1, read on the forward strand.
CAGCCTCCTCCCCTGTGACTATGACTCTTTGATGTATTTGGCTTTAAAGCCCCTATTCTACCTTCAGACAGACTATTTATGTAGGTTGCTTTATTTCTCTTATGTTTTATTCACCCTGTACCCATTATAGGTGCAAGGTGTGAGTAATGTAATTGTTTAAAGTGTGTGTGTGTCCTGTGAAATGTATTGCCTGCTCTCCTGTACTGCTGAGGATTGCTACCAACTAGATGGATTTGGCTATGGAGCCTGTGTAGTGCCCTCTGTTGGTAGCAACAGTAATATGCACTACCTGAATAGCAAGACTGGTAATTTGCATATTCAGGTAGATTTGCATATCGCTAATTCTGCATGCAGGAGAGATATTTTGTGTTAATTATGGTCTTCCCCACCCATTTATAAATATGTAATGTTATAATAAGTCACTGTATGTTGCCTGCTATGATTTGACTGTTTGTAATTTTATTGAATTTTCACAGCAATGTTAATGTAATGACCATATGGGCTAGTCCCAAGTAAATTAACGTTTTAGACAGTTCTTCTTGACCCTCAACATGTAGTCTTGTCTCATGATTGGAGGGGACAGCTATATTCACATTGGGGATTGCTATGCGCTGCATACTCCCTTGAGCTTTAATCTCTTAGCTCTTTTGAGAGCTTGCTCCTGTTATGCTCTCATTGGAGGAGAGGTTCATACAGGGTGGAAGGATAACGGCGACACGCCAGTTAAGCTACAGCAGTTGTGGAGTCTGCGGTGGTTCTGGTGTCTGCTGCAGTGCTTGGAGTCATCAGGAAGCACTAGGAGTCTTCCTACCTTTCCAGTGGTGCTGCTGGGCAGCTGCTCCCCTGAGTGCTCCCTCTTCAGCTCCCTTGCGCACCACTCTGATGCCGGCCGGAATATGACGTTGTATTCCTGCTCCAGCATCAGTATGCAGCTTGCGAGGGAGCTGGGCAGGGAGCACTCAGGGAAGATTGCTCCCTCATGCGCCAGCCAGCCCGGTGACCTGCTGCCCAACAGCCCCACTGGAAAGGTAGGGTGGCTGGAGGAATTTATTTTTTTTAAAAATGTGTGTGTGTTTTTGTGTCAGTGAGTGTGTTTTGTAAGTGAGTGTGTGTGTGTCTGTCACTGAGTGTGTGTCTGTCAGTAAATGTGTGTGTCTGTCAATAAATGTGTTTGTCTGTCAGTAAACGTGTGTCTGTTAGCTAGTGTGTATGCATCTGTTCGTGAGAGTGTGTGTGTGTGTGTCTTCAGCACTTACCTTTCTCCAGCGCCGGACTCCCTTGGTGCTGGGGATTCCTCCACCCCGATCTGCCTCTCAGCTCCAAATGCGCATGCGCGCGCATTCAAACCGCCCATAGGAAAGCATTACTCAATGTTTTCCTATGGACGTTCAGCGTCTAATCACTGTGATTTTCACAGTGAGAATCGCGGAAGCTCCTCTAGTGGCTATCAATGAGACAGCCACTAGAGGCTGGATTAACCCTCAGTGAAACATAGCAGTCATTCAGCTGATGTGATCTGGGTGTCTGTAGTGGTCCTTTAAGTGTATGTGTATCTGCATGCACTGGCGTACATACCGTGGGGTTTTAAACTGTTTTTAAACGTTTGTTGTTGTTTTTTTAGGCAGCAGGGGGAGTACCTGTCCTTCCAGGCACTCCCCCTGCTGGCATTGCTATGGACGGCTATGTCGTCCATGTGATGGTGAGATCCTCGCAAGGGCCATGCGATCACATGGCCCAGGGGGGCCGGAATGGAAGCAGGGGGACTCCCTGGGATGCCAGGTGAGTCTCCCCACCGCGATTGCTGGCGTGGGATCAATGTAATCAATGTTATTCATTTCACCTGTCAGTGGTTTTAATGTTGTCGCTGATCAGTGTAATTACTGTCATTTTACCACCTATGCAAGTTGTGGCATGTATCTATATGGCTACGTGACTGATCACCAAGATTGTTATGTCATTTTAAATTATTTTAGTCAACTTCCTTAAAGCCACACTATAGGCACCAAAACAAATTTAGCTTAATAGGCTGGTGAGAAATCCCAGCAGGGTTAACTCAGCCTTTCATCCTTCTGAGGTAGATAAAATGAGTACCATTAAATAGTATAATAGTAACAACCCCTGGATGTTGGGCTAAGGTACCATCCCCAGGACGTACTTGAAAACCAAAGTAATCTGAATGTACATTTCCTGGTTAAATACTTTGTTATTATTATCAATGAAGTCGTTTTGGTGTATAGCAGTTGCATCACTTATATATAGCCCTAGTTGCACCTCCCTGTATATGCCATGCACATCCTTCTTAAACATTTCCCTAAAATGAACCTAGATGTTTCTAGGTTATTTTATTGCACTGTTTAATCTATAATTTCTTGTATCCTGCTCTTAATAACCTTCCAGCTGGCAAGAGCTTCCTGTGTGTGAATAAAGTTCAAATTCCATAGCAAGAGATACACTTCTAAAGCAAGTTTACATTTGACTGAAAATGTAAATCAATTTCATGCAGCTACGCCTGCATAAACAAAAACAAAAGTAATTAGTAGCAGACACTTAAAGGAACACTATAGGGTCAGGAACACAAACATGTATTCCTGACCCTATAGTGTTAAAACCACCATCTATCCCCCCTGGGCCCCTCATACCCCCTCATGCCTCCCTAAATATAGCAACATCTTACTTGTATTCAAGCCTGAAGCTGTAGCTCTGCATGCTGTTTGCCTCAGAATAGTAAGCTGTCTGCCGACATCATCAGAAGTGGTGGCCTGTTCCAATCACAGTGCTTCTGCATAGGATTGGCTGAGACTGACAAGGAGGCAGATCAGGGGCAGTGCCAGCACAATTCAAACACAGCCCTGGCGAATCAACATTTCCTTATAGAGATGAATTGAATCAATGAATCTCTATGAGGAAAGTTCAGTGTCTGCATGCAAAGGGAGAAGACACTGAATGTTTGGATGCATTTTAGGCAGCCATGACCCAGGAAGGATCTCTAACAGCCATCTGAGGAGTGGCCAGTGAAGTTATCACTAGGCTGTAATGTAAACACTGCATTTTCTCTGAAAAGACAGTCTTTACAGCAAAAGGCCTGAAGGTAATGATTCTACTCACCAGAACAAATTCAATAAGCTGTAGTTGTTCTGGTGACTATAGTGTCCCTTTAAGCAGTGAGACTGCATGGGACATGATATATACACCAAAACTGTTTCATTAAGCTAAAGTTGTGCCAATGCCTATAGCATCCCTTTAGTTTTCTCTGCGTAAACACTCCATCTTATAACTATTTAAAATATTTACCCACCAGGTTTATTTTACCAATACTTCATTTTTAAAAAATCACTCTGTTGCTACGCATAGAGCTTTACCACACTTATCGAAGAGTATATACCAGTCTCCTTGTTTCAATCACTTTTTATATTCGTACTACTAAACTTCAAGTGTTGTCTATCAAAGTTCCTTCTTTTTTTTTTTTTTTTTTTGTGGAATAAAACATTCTGAGGGAAAAAAAACATAACCACTAATTAAAATCCATGATGTGGGGAGAACTATTTTCTGAGGTTGTGATAGATGGCACATGATGCCGTTGTCATCCTGATAATTAATTATTAAATGAAATTATTAAAAATGTGACTGAAATTACTGCGATAAAAAAAAATCTCCAGTTGAAGATATGAAGGCTTCATGTGCATCCAACAGTGCCACAGCATTAAACGTTTGTATACTAAAAAGAAATGCACACAAAGGAATAATCTGGTGGCTATTTAGCTACGACAATGTATAAATGAACTGCTTCTCCCTAGAAAGTAAGATGTTATTTTTTGATGGAAGGTGAACTTTTCAAAAAACAGGAAAATTGGCATGGTTTTTTGAATTACCGTATATACTCGAGTATAAGACGAGTTTTTCAGCAATTTTTTTGTGCTGAAAAACCCCAACTCGTCTTATACTCGAGTCAATTGTCTGTATTATGGCGAGACTTGCAGAGGGAGCGGACCTGAGGAGACCGGAGGAGAGAGAAGGGAGCTGACAGGAGCTGCTGTGAAGGTAAGTAACAGCTCTCTGGCAGCCCCCCTCCTACAGCCCATCCACTGGACCACCAGGGAGTGAGAGCCCCCCTCCCTGGCCAGCTAACAAGCAGGGAGGGGGACGAAAAAATAAAAAAATCAAAAAATTATAATAAAATAAAAAAATATCAGAAAAAATAATAATATTAAAAGAATAATAATTAAATAATAATAAAAAATGCCCACCCCCCACCAATGCTCGCACTCATACACACACACTGCACTCATACACACACACTGCACTCATACACACACACTGCATTCATACACACACACTGCATCGGCTTATACTCGAGTATATACGGTAATTACAATGATTTTTTGAACAAGGCAATGCAAAGTAAAAATAAAGTAGGTAAATCATACCAGACACTTAGCAGAATCTCAATGCAAAATGTCATAGTGGGATTAGCAATCTTAAATAGCAATAAATAATTGTAAAAACCACTAACACCAAATATACACAGAAACTGAATTTACATTAACAACGTTAGGCAGAAGGAAATGACAGCTATGTTTCCTCTAGTCTAGTACATCTATGGAAGTTGAATTAGCACCTACACGACTGACTAACAGACAGAACGTTACAGAAAAGTGACATTTAGGCCAAAAATATGTAAGTTGAAAAAAGTGTTTATCTCAGCTATATTTTCAGTGGATTTTTGTTTTCCTGCAGTGTATTATTTCATTGAGCACGATAGTGGAGTAGCACAAATAAAAAAATTGATACGGCATTTCCAGTCCTTAGGGTGATCAAATGTAGAACAATCTATATGTTATCCTTTGTGGTTCATTTCTTAAAGGAACACTTCAATGGACTTTAATTGTATTTATTTTTAACAGTTTAGTAGATATACCCCCAATGAAAGCATGCCTGCATTCAATTGCACTTTAAAAAAAAATTGGGGTAAAAAACAAAACAGCTTGCAAACATAAGGCGACGGGTTGGGCCGAGTAAACAGCTGAGAGAGAGTTGCCTGTCAAGGCGGGAGGGCATGGGGTTGCACTTAGATGCCTAGGGGCATTTTTCCCCCACTTAGGCTTTTGAGGTGTTGCCTTCTTTGATTCCCTCGACCATTCTTATGGATCTTCAGATGTGAACAAGTATAGTGATGCTCCCCTTGGCATGGCGGGAGGGAAGGGGGCAGTTGATAATCTCATATCAGTCAGGGGTGCCTGGGAACTTCCAAGCTGTTAGTACATAAGACATGTCAAGACTTCTGTGTGGCACAGAGCAAAATGCACCCTAGGTGTCAGGCACTGAATTTCACCTTACTGACTTCAGGAGAGCTGCACAGTTCCAATGGAACTCCCTTCTCCACTCAGTTAGACACTCATCCAGTCTCCATTCTTTCAATAGAAATTAAAAATAAAATAAAAAAAATAAACACTTCTTCAAAGAAGCACACAGTTAAATATCATCCCTTCCCTCTCCCTTCTCACACCTAACCCGCTTCACTTCCTCTACTCCCACTGCGTCATCTAACATTTAATATCTCATTTTATTGTAAGCTCTCCTAGCAACCAACTTTAACTATGTATGAAAAGCTTTTTACCTTTACCGTTTCTATAATTATATGCCACTCCCCATAGATTGTAAGCTCATTTGGGCAGAGCCCTCACATGTTCGATTCCAGAATGGCCTATCTTTCTTGTTTCAGCTAATTTATTAGTATGAAATATTATATGGTGCCGCTGAATATGCCTTAAAAATAACATCTTTTCAATGAACAGCTTTCAATGTAAAAGCAGGGCCAATCTACCCATTTATAGCCACTGATTATGCAGAATCATAGAGTGCATAATGTTAATGAGGAACTATGGCTTCCCAGGAATTTTAATATTATGTGTACTTATCTCTATATTTAACAAATATGTATTTGTGAGGTTGAGATGTGAAAAACAAAATGTATCTCTGTAAGGTCCTAGTGCCCTCCACACAAAGAGGGAACCAAACCTGGGATGCCGGACAGGCAATGGATAAGGATTGTCCTGCCAAAAGCCTGGCTGTATAACTGGATTGGGAAGTAATTTGCTAAATGTTAAAGGGAAACTCCAGGCACCCAGACCACTTCTGCCCATTGGAGTGGTCTGGGTGCCAACTCCCACTACTCTTAACCCTGCAAGTGTAATCATTGCAGTTTTTTATAAACTGCAATACTTACCTTGCAGGGTTAACTCCACCTTTTAGTGGCTGTCTACTAGACAGTTACTAGAGGGCACTACCGTGTCCATAGCACAGGAAACCTGTGCTAGAGCGTCGTTGGACGTCCTCATGCTGTCTTAGGACCTCCAGCATCGCTCAATTCCCCATAGGAAAGCATTGAAAAGCATTTTCAATGCTTTCCTATGGAGAGCTCTAATGCGCATGCGCGGCATTGATCAGTCTCGCCCACCGGCTTATGTAATCACTGGGAGGAGCGGTGGCGAGCAGAAACCACCGCCGAGGGACATCGGCGGGGTCTCAGGTAAGTGACCTGAAGGGGTTTTCACCCCTTTTAGCTACCGGGGGATAGGTGGTGGGAGGGAGGGAGAGAGGAACTGCATTGCCAGGAAAATCGATTGTTTTCCTGGCACTGGAGTTTCCCTTTAATGGTAAACCATAGACCCAGAAATAAAAAAATATTTTCTTTGAGACTATAAATTTCCCTCCATAGCTCTGACCTCTGTCCACACCTCTTTGATGTTTACAAACTAAATTCACTCTCAAGAACCCTAATGCACTTTAGCTTGCTGAAAAGCTTGATGCACGAAGAATGGCCTCTTTTGTTACACTCCCCTTTTAAGCAGACAACATATAGACATACACGCACACATATATAAATATATATGTATGTGTGTTTTTATTTGGGCAACGGAGTGTCCTTTTAAGCAAACATTATTTTACTCATCTAATTTCCAAAGCTGAGGGCACATTGGGGATGAGATGAACATATGCAGCAAATGCCACACCGTCCAATCAAATGTTCTCTATGAGAAACAATGATTGTAGAGCAGAGTCTGGAAGATAGTCACTACTACAAAACGGCAATGTTTTACATTGCACGATTAAAAGGACAGGTGAGATGACATTGAGATTAAGTGGTGTGGGTGCCTATGGTGTTCCTTGACATATGAATTTAAATGAAAATGAACCATGGTGATAATAATAATAATAATCTAATGAAATAAGGCTAAAAAAATATTAGAGATGATTTTTGTATTCAATTGTGTAAATTCCCATGTAGTGATAGTTCCCCTTTAAAATAGATTGACTAATTAACTAGAATATAGAGCATGAATAAAGGTCCTATGAGAGCACAAATTAATGTCAGAAATTAATGTGTGAAATAAAGTCTGTGCGTTTCAGACAGTTAAAGGAACACTCCAAGCATCTGGTGGTTACGGTACTAGGAGTGCCCTGGCCCTGTCACAGAGTACATAGTCTCCATTTGAGAATAGTTTGATAAATTACCTGGGTACCACGAGTGGTGATTATGAGGAGTGCCCTGGGATTGTCCCATGGTAACGTGTCGAACTGTCCAGTTCTGCATCTGTGGCAATTGGTCTTCTCCAGGAGGAGAAGATTCTACAGAGCAAAGCGAGCCAATGCAGGACTGCACTCACTTACTGACAGCTCTCAGCCACTGATTGTGGTTCTGCTATGCTCTAAGTCAGAGGCGTAACCAGAATCCACTAGGCCATGGTGTGAAAATTGCCCCTGGGCCCCCCTCCCTTCAGTGTCTCATTCCCATGCCCAGGCCACCCCATGTGCTCATTCCCTCTGCCCCACAGCCCTTCCATGTGTCCAATTCCCTCTCCCCCCTCAGCTCCTCCATGTGTCCCATAGGCTCCTCCTTCTCCAGCCCTTTCATGTGTCCTATTCCCTCTCCCCTTCTCCCCTCCCTGTGTTCCATACCCTCCTTCTCTTCCCCCCTCCCCTCCACGTGTCCCATTCTGCCTTCTCTCCCCCTCCCTTTCATGTATCCCATACAATCTCCCTCCTCCCTTCCCTTCCATGTGTCCCATACCCCCCTCTTCCCCTCCCCTCCATGTATCCCATTGTTCCCCTTCTCCCGCCTCCCATCCAGGAGTCCCATTTCTCCCTCCCCTCACTGTGTCCCATATCCCCAATCTCCCCCCTCCCCTCCCTGTGTCCCATTTCCCCATCTCCCCCTCCCCCCTCCCCTACCTGTGTCCCATACCCTCCATCTCTCTCCCCTTCTTGTGTCCCATACCCTCCATCTCTCTCCTCCATGTGTCCCATTGTTCCCTCTCTCCCCCTCCCCTCCCTGTGTCCCATTGTTCTTCCCCCCCTTCCCTGTGTACCATTTCTCCCTCTCTCCTCCCTCCCCTCCAGGTGTCTCATACCCTCCATTTCTCCCCCCTCCCCTCCTTGTATCCGATACCCTCTTTCTCTCCCCCCTCCCTGTATCCCCTCCCCTCTCTCTCCCCCCTCCCCTCCTGTATCTTACTGGCCACGATTCCCGGTCTGACAGGAAGTGCTCTAACAGTGAGCATTTCCTGTCAGACCGCTCGGCCACCCTGCACACTGGCAGGAGGGGAGAAGCACAGTGCAGCTCTCCCTTCCTGACAGACTTCCGGGAAACGCGGACCCGGGCAGCTGTGCACCAGCCCATAAGGTATCCAGGTGGCCCACGGTCACAGGGGTCGCAGCTGCGACCCCTGCAACCGTGGTAGGTACACCAGTGCTCTAAGTAGTGATACCCAGCTTCTACTGTTAGAGAAGACTGGATGCAGGAAATGTGGCACCATCGCCAAGTAGGACCCAGGTAAGTTGTCAAGCTGTGTTAAAATAGTTTCACATATTACCATATGACGGTGCCACGGCACTACTGGCACCATAACCCTACAGCAAGCTATAGCAGTGATGATGCTTGGTTTGTTCTTTTAAGGCGGATAGCATAGATAGAGGATAGCATGGGAACTACAGTTCAAAATCATCTGTTGTTCTTAGACAACTGCTACTTATTGTCTATGCACATTCTGACCCACACACATACACTCACAGACACACACAAATATACATTTTATTTTAGTATCGTGTACTTACACTCCGTGGAGACTTGTGTGTAAGCTCTGTATTAACTTCTTAAAAGCCATCTGGAACACGTATTTTACACAAGTGCTGTCAAACTATTTCTTACTGGTTTGTAACAAAATCAGAGCTGCTATGGGGAAACATTACCATGTTAAGTGCTGTATTTAGGTAGTGCTCAAGGTGACAGTCACTGACTATAACTCACTAGTCTGCAATGTCATATAAGTTGAGATACCCCACATCGCCAATACTTTCACACTTACAATTGCACTGGTTCTTTCATCCAATAAAGGATGGGGATTATTTCTATCGCCTCCAAGCTAACAATCCCTGTGGATTTAGAACAAAAATGTCAGATAGTTTGCAGAGCGTTCCTGTAAATATACTGATACATCTTTACTCAGCGCTCACTGTGTGATACATTTTTTTACATAAATAAATTTTTTCTTGTGTTATTACATACCAATGCTGTTCTTAACACTGGGTCATACATCAACATAACTACACGAACATGGAATATTCCAGCGCAATTTGTTTCATACAAAATCTAGACCACATTTTCTTTAATTCATTAAAGTTAAAGGGACTCATAAATTATATAAATCTAAAGATTACGTTAAGTGAATTAGTAATACGCATTAACAAATTTAAATAATCTTGTTTTTATTTCCTAGTGCCCACTTGGCCCAAAGGAGAAGCTAAAATAAGCTAAAATGTATAATTAAGAGCCTTACACTGGCTATTTCCCCAGCGTCATGCTTTATTACCCCTTATGTTAGGGAAATAGCTGGCTATGTTTAATTATTCTCAGGAGCCAGCTATGAGCTGGCAACTATAAGACCTTTAAAATGGCTTATGAGAATAACTGAATTCAACAGCAGAGTGGTTGTTTACATGGCCAATTAAATTGAGATGTTAGTTTTTCTTTTTTAGTAGTAGTCTTTATCAAGCATATGACTAATATAATCTTATACTATATAATCTTATACTATATAATCTTCTACTTTACTCTTTATATTTTGTTAAGACTGCTAAACTATTTTTTATTGTATTTTTTTGCTTGGATTTAAAGATCGTATTTCAGTAAATCCCAATCTACTTGTTACTGTAATCTGTCATTTCTGATCTAACATACAACAAATTTGCAGCATGACTCATACATGTACTTATATACTGCTGCATATTTCAATACTTTTACTCTGCACATTGAAAGCAAACACATTTTTAGTGATATGGTGCACATGCCAAGAGCATTTAGTCACCTACCATAACACATACAGCATGAATCTCCCACTCATATTACATGCAGTATTCCCTTTCACCTCAATCGTAACATCACATATGCAGTAATATTACATACAGCACTGAGTAACTTTGATATATTGCTATTCTTGATAAAAAAATAAAAATTAAAAAAAATAAAACAGATGCAAATAATAAATACAAATAATTTCTGCTGGCACATAAAGACAACTCATGATGTGGTTTTAACGATGCACTTTTCATTACCCCTGCAGTAGAACACGTTTCACAAGCAGCAGAACAAAACTTCCAGTTAAGTGGTTACTAAATATAAAACGGTTTAAAGATGTCATTGTGTGACTCAGGGAACCAGATGTGATGAAGTTCCTTTCTGTTTCCTGGATCTTTGAGGGTTTTCTGTTAGGCTGAAGCTGTCTTAGTGTTACTGGGAAAGTGATTAAGTGTTTCTTTTTTATGTACACTAAGAAGTAAAGTGGAAATTATCAATTGTAGGCTCTAATAGCCAAACTGAAATAAATAAACAGTTGGATTTTTTTTTTCTTTTGTATCTAAAATGTGAAATTAAGACAAATTCCCCACACTACCTGCTACAGTGAACACATTTTTCCTCCAGATAACAGCAATGTAATTTCTGAACTATTAGATTTGTACAGTGGAGTTACATGCTTCCCAACAGTTCTATATCCTGTGGGATCATCCCGACATTGGGCTGCTGTCCCGCATCTGGAAACACTATAGAAATGTCCCCAGGAAACATAGCGCAAGCACATCAATAGACACCCCCCTCGGTCAGAGAGACCAAGACCATGCAGTAAGCACTTCAGCAGCACTGTGCGCATGCATTGTCCTGAGTGGGAATGGTCATGCAGGCTGTCGGTCAGCCTGGCATCCGTTCACATCATGCCATTTCTTTTGGCTTCCATGTCACTGATACGCCCCGTTAGGGCCACTCACTTCATGCTCCAGATTCCTATCTATCAGCTGTTACCTCCCATACCCCATCTGCCTCTGCTTCTTTATGGGCTTTAATGAAAACTTTTTGGCTGGTATCACTTTTTTTTCCAGGTGAAACCACTGCCATTTGTGATGGGAATGTATCTCTGAGTATTTTTTTTAAAAAAAAACTTTTTATTTATGTATAGGTAATGCATTAAAATAGCTAGTACTTCCTCCTATAGCTTCTATTTAAATTGGTATAAAAGATTCCACCAAACAGGTAGGAGGTGCAGATACTATAACCTTCAGAAGTCTGAAAAAAATGGATAGATTTTAGAGAAGTAAGTACCAGATGAAGGTATTCTTGTAGACTCGTGTAATTAATGTGTATTATTTGCTGTCTATGACCAATGACAAACTATAGTCTCATTCAAGTCTTTTTTCATCTAAATCTCTGGGGCAGAATAAAAATAAGGAATAGCTATTTTTCCATAGACATCAATGCAGGAATCTCTGTTTAGTAAGCAGAGTAAATTCTAGCCCCTAGGAATGAGGATCAAGGAAGGTGAAGCCAACAGGGAAGATCTTTGATGGAAATGATGATTAATAAACAGTAAAGTATTTATGATCGGAGCTGCATCAAGAAATTCTGTATTCACTGGAATGCAGGTAATAAACCCCAATAATCTAAATTGGCAGTACTATGCTCCAATGTTATACATGAATGTATTTTTATATAGCATTCCTTTCAAGCAATAAAAATCAGATCATAAAACTAGCTTGTGACATTACACCAAATGTACAAAGATAGCGTTTTGGTTTTTGCATACTTACCAGCTGTCGATATGATCAGGAGGTGAGAGAATAATTAACACAAGATAAACAAGCAGAACAAATTTATATTATCGTTAAAGTGATGTTTACAGAGGGCTGTCATAGTACAGTCATTATACAAACTCCTGTTTGTCAGTGGAATGGATTGTCTACAGACTGATTTTATTTATACAGAATTACTCTTTGGGAGTTTTCAGTCTCATATTATAATACTTACTATAACAGATAAAAAAGAAAAAAAAGACAAAACTGATGTTGATCAAGAGAAAATGTAAGCATACTGGTTCTGCACTGTGCAAATATTTAGCTCACACTAGTGTATATGTATAGGGATAGCTCTGTTTGACCACCTTGCTGTTAATCCTGTTGCACAGGCATACAGGGATCATATGTTTACTTTATCAATGGGCTCAAGTGATGTCATAAGTACACCATCAAGACTTAGTTCTGTACCAATGTGTCCTTCTAATGTGCCAGTCTCCAATCAACACATGGCGGCTAGATCAAGTGTTTCAGTGTTTTTATGTTCAACAAACTTACCCTTTCCTATAACACAACATGTGAAACCTGCCACAAGTTTAAAGGGACATTGTAGTCACCCAGATCAGTTCATATCAATGCAGTGCTCTGGATGCAGTGCCCCCATCCTTTTTTATCCTGCAATCTAAAATGTTGCAGTTTTTAGAAAATACAATGTTTACATTGCATGATTAGGTCCACCTGTAGTGGCTGCCAGTATGACAGCCATTAGAATTGCTTCCACTACACTGACGGAGTAAAATTCAGTCACGTGACGTAGAAATCACCATAGGAATGCATTGATTCAATGCTTCATTTTGGGAAACTTGAATGTGCGTACTCTATGAACAGCATTGGATTGAATCATCGCGGAGGAGGTGAGTAACGCAGAAAGTAAAACCTTTATTTTATTACCACTAATGACAGGGGCACTACATCATAGGAATACAGTTTGTTTGAGATCAAAATACAAAAACATTACCATTAAAGGGACACTATAGTCACCTGAACAACTTTAGCTTAATGAAGCAGTTTCGGTGTATAGAACATGCCCCTGCAGCCTCACTGCTCAATCCTCTGCCATTTAGGAGTTAAATCCCTTTGTTTATGAACCATAGTCACACCTCCATGCATGTGACTTGCACAGCCTTCCATAAACACTTCCTGTAAAGAGAGCCCTATTTAGGCTTTCTTTATTGCAAGTTCTGTTTAATTAAGATTTTCTTATCCCTTGCTATATTAATAGCTTGCTAGACCCTGCAAGAGCCTCCTGTATGTGATTAAAGTTCCATTTAGAGATTGATATACAATTATTTAAGGTAAATTACATCTGTTTGAAAGTGAAACCAGTTTTGTTTTCATGCCGGCTCTGTCAATCATAGCCAGGGGGGGTGTGGCTAGGGCTGCATAAACAGAAACAAAGTGATTTAACTCCTAAATGACAGTGAATTGAGCAGTGAAATTGCATGGGAATGGTCTATAAACTAAATCTGCTTTATTTAGCTAAAGTAATTTAGGTGACTATAGTGTTCCTTTAATAACCTCTATGTAGTAAAGAGCCAGTTGGAAAAAAAATGTGTCTAATCTACTAAATGTCTCAATTTGTTTGTACTACATTATTATGTAGTGCATAAGCACAGACTTGTCATGTCACACTATTTAGTTGTATGATGCACAAGTTTAAAACAGCTTCCTCATCACCCATGTGGGATCACTGTGGCCAAGTGGATGGTGAGTGCACGATTAAAAGTGATTGTGCCGCAGTCCGCACTTTTAATGAATTACAGAGCATTTCTGGATAGGCGAACTCTCCAAAAACTCATAGCAGAGCCACTCATGTCTTGCATTCCTGGGTTATCTTTTCAGTGTTACACTTTTCTTCTAATCTAAAGGTTACATTCATTACATGTTCACAGAAAACACTGACATGTGTATGATTGCTCATGAATTTGTGCAGCTCTGTGCTGGTTAGATAACTCCCACAGTCCTCTGGTGCATGTGAATTTTGCACATCTTACGTACGTGCACCCTTTAAAGCCACAAAATAATGTACAGCATTCAACCAATGTGCCTATAAAACCTTTTTTACAGGGTTGGACCAATAATTATTGTTTCAATAGGATGTAGAGGGATTTAACCGCCATAACCACTCTAGACCAGGCTAGAGGCTGCTGTTAAGATGTTGTGTTAGCAACAGCCAGTAATGAGTAGCGACAGGGTTGTAAACCGGTTGGAAATCAGTTTATAAGTGGTGGTTTATGGCTCTTATAGAAACGTGAGGCGGTCAGTAACTTCCTTGCAGTATATAAACAGCTGCTACTCTCTAACAGTAGTGACAGGCACAATAATGAGTAGCGTCTAGTACAGAAAAAGTAGCGAATAGGTTGCACATAATCCCTTATTTTCTCAAATAATGTCAATAATTGGAGGTGATGGTAAACACCTATCTACTAAATTGCAAACTTGTCAGTCCTTTGGTGTTTTCATTGTTCATTGCATTAGTGTATAGCAAGCATGTCAAACTCAAAGCCTAGCACGGGCCAAATAAACAAGGTTTAAGTTTAAGTGGGCGACAAAAAAAAAACAACTTTGGTTTTCTTAGAAACGTAGGTTTATTTAGAAAAGTACGGTATAAATAAGTTGCCTTACTGACACTGGACGTACTCACGCTATATATATACAGCTCAATAAAACGTCTTTGCAAGCCGCTCTGGGTAATTGCTGCCTCTTGCGGTTAGCTACACTGAGCTAAGCTACCAGGAAGTAACATTACCTGGTCACTAAGTGACAGCCATGAGTGCTATAACAAGATTAATATATAAAGTGCCAATTTCTATAAAATAGATTATTACATTATTCATTGCTTTTTGTAAAATGACAAAAGAGGACATACTCTACACATATAAAGCAAGCTGAAGTTCTTTGGGGGTCTGGAGCGTTCCTAACAGGAACTCTCCAATCACATAACCACTACAGCTAGCATAAGTACCTGAACCCCTGCCAGAGTAAGTATTCTAAGCAGTCCTATCCCCTGCTGGCAGAAGCTCCTGCATATATCTAGACAGATGCTCAAACTAAGCCGAGTATAGCTTAAAGGTGCACTATAGTCAGCTTAATGTAGTTGTTCTGATGTATATAGCCTGTCCCTGCAGTTTAGTTTTTTATTTTTATGTAAACATTGCCTAGTGACACCTCTATTGGCAGTTACTCAGATGGCCACTAGAGGTGCTTCTTGGGTCAGTCCACGCTCTGATAGAGGATCTGAACGTTCCCCATAAAGATGCAGTGACCAGACCCGCACTGAATGGGGAGATGGTACGTTTAATATCTTTTATCAGGGGCAAAGGGGGGGCCAGCAACATTAAATGTTTTT
The DNA here is from genome assembly GCF_036172605.1 of Pelobates fuscus. Taxonomy (NCBI): domain Eukaryota; kingdom Metazoa; phylum Chordata; class Amphibia; order Anura; family Pelobatidae; genus Pelobates; species Pelobates fuscus. The sequence goes on from NC_086317.1 coordinate 280,281,706, forward strand.
TTTTTAATCAATTCTTTATTTTATTGTGCAAAAAAGAAAATCACAAATTGGCTTGCACTGCTACAACAGCATGTGTGAGCCCATAACTGGCATACATTTGAGACCATGCACATAGCAGGTGAGGAACATTGCAGATTTTTTATTTTTTTTTAATATAAACATAGCTATGCAGCTGAGCACACATGGACATCAAATTAAGCGGTGGCATTGGTTACCTGAGGTGTTTTAGTGCTTTGGGCAGGACACCACTGTAGTTTAAGTAGAAAATAAAACAGGTCTAGTTTTGGATGTCATGTTAAAAACCGCCTATAGTAAGACAGTGGGTCCTAGGCTTCGTCTTCTACTGTTAAAACAATGCTAAACAGTGACGGTAATGCACTTAAAGGGACACTATAGTCACCTGAACAACTTTAGCTTAATGAAGCAGTTTTGGTGTATAGCACATGCCCCTGCAGCCTCACTGCGCAATCCTCTGCCATTTAGGAGTTAAATCCCTTTGTTTATGAACCCCAGTCACACCTCCCTGCATGTGACTTGCACAGCCTTTCATAAACACTTCCTGTAAAGAGAGCCCTATTTAGGCTTTCTTTATTGCAAGTTCTGTTTAATTAAGATTGTCTTATCCCCTGCTATGTTAATAGCTTTCTAGACCCTGCAAGAGCCCCCTGTATGTGATTAAAGTTCAATTTAGAGATTGAGATACAATTATTTAAGGTAAATTACATCTGTTTGAAATTGAAACCAGTTTTTTTTTTTCATGCAGGCTCTGTCAATCATAGCCAGGGGAGGTGTGGCTAGGGCTGCATAAACAGAAACAAAGTGATTTAACTCCTAAATGACAGTGAATTGAGCAGTGAAATTGCAGGGGAATGATCTATACACTAAAACTGCTTTATTTAGCTAAAGTAATTTAGGTGACTATAGTGTTCCTTTAATAAACACAAAATAGTAAAATAAAACAATAGAACAGTGATGCTGAGGAACGAGAGAAAGACATCAGAGAAACCTGGCAAGCAACAATCAGTCCTGCACAGTGGTTGGATATGTAGTCTTCTATGCGGACAGACCGTCTCTGGCTCGGTCGTCTTGTTGGCGCTCAGGTCGGCATCGCGTTCAGGGTCGTTCTCGGAGTAAAGTCCGCAATGTTTGCAGGGTTTATGTGGAGCAGAGTCCCGCTTGCCCCATTCTGGGGGGCTGTAAGGCTGAGTGAATGCAGGTGTGTTTCCAGTTCTTGTAAGCTCCGTGCCTTGTAGGTATTTCCTTCATATGTGAAGGAATGCTTTCTTATGGGGGGGTTTAATGGCACGCGGCATTTGCCTCACGCGGGGTGGGGGATGGGCGGTGTGAGAGAGAGGGAGGCAAGGTGAGCCATAGTGCCAGGAATACAACTTGAAAAACAACAACTTGAAAAACCCCAACTCGACTTATACTCGAGTCAATGTCTGTATTATAACAATTTACATTGCCATATAATACAGACAAGGGGCTGTGTAGGAGGGGGGCTGTCAGAGAGCGTTTACTTACCTCTCCTGCAGCTCCTGTCAGCTCCCTTCTCCTCCGCGCCGGTCCGGTCAGCTCCCCTGTCGGCTCACAGTGTAAGTCTCGTGAGAGCCGCGGGGTCATAGTGCGGCTCTCGTGAGACTTACACGGGGACTTGCAGAGGGAGCTGACCGGACCAGCGCGGAGGAGAAGGGAGCTGACAGGAGCTGCAGGAGAGGTAAGCGCTCTCTGCCAGTCCCCCTCCACTGAACTGCCAATGCCACTGGACCACCAGGGAGTGAGAGCCCCCCTCCCTGCCATGTATCAAGCAGGGAGGGGGGACGAAAAAAAAAAAAATTAATATAAAAAAATAATAATAATAATAATAAAAACATTTATATAACAAAAAAAATAATATTACAATTATAATAATTAAAAAATAATAAAAATGCCCACCCCCCACCAAGGCTCTGCATCACTCACACACTGCACTCATACACACACTGCATCACACACACTCTGCACTCATAAACACACACTGCATCACACACACACTGCATCACACACACACTGCATCACTCACACACTGCATCACACACACACTGCATCACACACACTGCATCACACACACTGCATCACACACACACTGCACTCATACACACACACTGCATCACACACACTGCATCACACACACTGCGTCACACACACTGCGTCACACACACACTGCATGGGGGGGGGAATAGTCCCTAGTTTATCTTATTTTTTTATTTAGGGAAACTATTTATTATTTATGAAAACTACAGCAGTAAGGGATAAAAATAGAAAGATATTTATACCCAAGGAACTATACTGTAGCACATTAGATAAACTGGATTTTTTGTCACAGAGCCACTTTAAATATAGTGTGGGTCTGGGCGACTTTCATAACATTTCCTTGTGGTTACTACAATGTATGCTATAATTCTGGTGTTAACTTGTACCGCTATTTGTTGCTTAAATTTAGATGGGTGTTCTTGTATGAAAAAGGCTACCAGAACGTGGATGGCATCATTAGCTCTGTCTCCATAAAAATGAAAGGATTAGCAATCACCAACCTTGAACATGTGGGCACAGAAATTTGGGATGCTGCTGACTATGTATTCCCACCCCAGGTAAGTTGTGTATTTCTATGTCATTTACTAATGATTTTATGTTCTTAATTGCACTCTTTAAATGAACATTCAAAATACCTAAAGCACTTCATTTTGCAGAGTGTGTCTTTTTTATTCATATTACAAAAAGTGCAGAATAGAATGTGGCACTTTTTCAATTTAGCTTAATTAAAACTGCATGGCTGTCAATCTGTTAATTCACGGTTTGTTAGCTCAGTGGAGCTAAACTCAAGAGGCAGCAATTTCCCACAGCACCTGCCTTGCAAAAACTTCTCATTGAGCTGCATTGGGAAGTCTGTGATTGGACAGCCACAGAAAGTCTGGGCGGGGTTAGAAGGTGAGGGATTGCAAATGCTGCAGATAAGAGATCGGAAGCTTTTTCCAAGCTGGTTTTAAGTATATTTACTAAATTGTGATTTTTATTTACTTTATTTTGTTTTTAAGAAGTGGAGTGTTCCTTTAAGCAATGACAATTAAGGGATTTTGTACTAGTAGTTGGCAAGGGCGAATCAAGTGTTTTATAAGTATTTCAAGTAATTGATATTCTATTTAATCCCCAATTACTATAATCCTTATGCCATCAATTATATCACATGCTATATTTCACTCTTATTTGGTATATTTAACTCCAATTTTCTATTGTAATACCCCTAGACATGTCATTCTATTAATTAATGCTTCATGCTTTTAATTGTCCACAGCTCAGTTCATGCCATTATTTAATTTAACAATAACCTTAATTCATCCACATTCAACATGTAGACTTTCTGTGGTCTGTTCACCATTACTAATATAAGGGGCCAGTAGTCATGCCCAGTCACAGGAAGCCTCATAAGCCCACCCAACTCAAAAGGACACCTAGATGCGGCAATTTGGAAACATAGAAACATAGAATGTGATGGCAGATAAGAAACATTCGGCCCATTTAGTCTGCCCAATTTTCTATATACTTTTATTAGTCCCTTGCCTTATCTTATAGTTAAGATAGCCTTATGCCTATCCCACGCATGCTTAAACTCTTTTACTGTGGGAGGCGGAGCCAGCTTCTGAACGAGTCGGTCGCAACTCACCGCAGCTCCGAGCGCCGGCAGGACAAACGGCCGTTTCTGCGGCAAAATTACCGCCGAAGTCCGGAGATCACGACCCCATACAAGCCCCTGACCATGGGGAAGCAAACTAAAAAAAACAGACCGGATCCGGGCTCCGGATCCAAAGATATAGGCGCTTACATGCGCCCGACCCAGCGACATGAGCTCGCCAAGATGGCGCCGGCTGAGGCCTATACCTCGCAGTCGTCGGATGACGACAGCATACCAGACCCCCTGCCTGCACTTCCTAAGGTACAGTGTAAGCCCCTGCAGCCAACAGATTTAGGCGACCTGGCTCCATCCACAAAAGCTATGATGCAGGAAATCAGGGTAATGTTTGATGTCGATATGGCACTTGTTAGGGGAGACATTACCACGCTTGCAGGCAGGGTGACCTCAGCAGAGGAGGCTGTGAGAAGCACCAAGGTGGCACAAACTGCTACAGAAGCAACTTTAGGATCCCTACAGAAACAGTGCAATATACTGACAGCACAATTAGCAGGCATGGAAGACAAAGCTAAGGCACGGAATGTGCGTGTACGTGGGGTACCTGAAACTACCAACGCAGGAGAATTACCTCATTACTGCAGACGACTCATAGCCACGCTGCTACTCCCAAAACAGGCAAAACAAGTCGGTATAGACTCCTGTTTCCGTCTCCCTAAGGCCGCAAAAGCACCGCAGGATGCCCCACGGGATGTGCTGCTTAAACTAACTCGAGACTCTGATCGAGGGGCCCTTATGGGTGCAACAAGAGATACCCCCGTGATCTCCTTTGAAGGAGCACATTTAATGCTATACAGATACTTATCAAGACACACTATCACGTGGCGCAGAACATTCCACCACATCACGCAGCACCTCCGAGAGAACTCCATCCCATACAAATGGGGTCCCCACAGGCTGATGGTAGACCATGCTGGCAAGACGCACCTCCTGACAAGGATCTCAGAAGCTCCACTTTTCTTCCAAACCCTGGGCCTTCCAGTGCCGGTGAGCATTACTGCCACCCGTCCACCGTGGAACGTCGCAGACATCACACCCTTTGTGCCCAGAGGAACGCTGCCGAGAGCTGCAGAACAACCAACCTGAGCCGTGCAGATATCCACTTCTAAGACATGTCGAACTGTACTTTGCAATATGCACTATAACGCCTGGTTGAAGGCTTGATGGGCCCATAGCATATACCGGCTACTGTGCACGACTGCGGGACTTTCTATTGTAATAATCTTATGTTACAGCGTTTATGTTCATGTTACAGCGTTTATATTCCTTTTAAGTTAATTTTATATTGCCTCCGAATAGGAGATACGATCGCATCCTGGCTCCGTAAGCGGACAGCCTACGACTTGATTTAAGCGACATCCACCCCCCCCTAACACTGGCCATGTTGGGTCCCAGCTTACTTGGCAACAGCCCTCCTTGCGAGGGAAGCGAACCACCTGACAATCAGGGACCGGACATAAGAAATGCGAAAGGCCATGGGTATCCTCAGGCCGCAATATCTTTACATTCCCGACCCCCGACTCACTTACCCTAGGTTACGCATATTACTCTATAATTGGCAGGGTACATCAAGCATCCCGCCCAAGCCCCCCTTGACATTGCCACAGAACTTGCTCCGCGCAGGCTAGGGGGATTAACCTAATCTGACTCATAAAATTAAAATTGGGTAGACGTAGCACCTGTGCAATTTGGAATACCATAACAATCCTCACATATGTAACTTGTTATATACTATACTTCTAAGCACATGTTGTACCTTGAGTTCTTTGCCTGCTACCCTCAAAAATAAAGAATTAAAAAAACAAACAAACAAAAAAAAACTCCTTTACTGTGTTAACCTCTACCAATTCAGCTGGAAGGCTATTCCATGCATCCACTACCTGCACTTCCTGATATTATTTGTAAACCTTTGCCCCTCTAATTTAAGAATATTGTAAAGCGCTACGGAATCTGTTGGCGCTATATAAATGGCAATAATAATAATAATAATAATGTCCTCCTAGTCTCCTCCTTTACTGTGTTGATTCCCTTTATGTATTTAAATGTGTCTATCATATCCCCCCCACCCAGTCTCGTCTTTCTTGGAGGCAAATATTTCTCAAGGGTAGGCTTACATCAGGGCAGTGGCGGATCCGGGGGAGGGGGGGGGGGGTGTAACGGGGCAGCATACAGACTGCGCAGGCTGAGAACACCCAGGATGCAGGCAGCTGAGAGAGAAGGAGGAGAGCTCTGCAGCTTCATACTCCAGCTTCAGACTCCCATCTGGGGAGGGGGGAAGGGGGGGGAGAAAGGGAGGTACTTAACATTATAAAAGCTGCAATTTGTGTGTGTAGCTTTGAGTGTCAGTGTGTATCTTTCAGTGTCAGTGTGTATCTGTGAGTGTCTGTGTGTATCTGTGAGTGTGTATGTGTAAATCTGTGTATGTCAGTGTGTGTATCTTTCAGTGTCAGTGTGTATCTGTGAGTGTTAGTGTGTATGTGTAAATCTGTGTATGTCAGTGTGTGTATCTGTGAGTGTCAGTGTGTATCTGTGAGTGTCAGTGTATATCTGTGAGTGCCAGTGTGTATCTGTGAGTGCCAGTGTGTATGTTTAGGTATGTGTACATCTGTGTGTATCTGTGAGTGTCTGTGTGTATCTGTGAGTGTCTGTGTGTATCTTTCAGTGTCAGTGTGTATCTGTGAGTGTCTGTGTGTATCTGTGAGTGTTAGTGTGTATGTGTAAATCTGTGTATGCCAGTGTGTGTATCTGTGAGTGTCAGTGTGTATCTGTGAGTGTCAGTGTGTATCTGTGAGTGTCAGTGTGTATCTGTGAGTGTCAGTGTGTATCTGTGAGTGCCAGTGTGTATGTTTAGTTATGTGTACATCTGTGTGTATCTGTGAGTGTCAGTGTACATCTGTGAGTGTCAGTGTACATCTGTGAGTGTCAGTGTACATCTGTGAGTGTCAGTGTACATCTGTGAGTGTTAGTGTGTGTATCTGTGAGAGTATGTGTGTATGTTTAGGTATGTGTACATATGTGTGTGCCAGTGTGTATCTGTGAGTGTCAGTGTGTATCTGTGAGTGTCTGTGTGTATGTTTAGGTATGTGTACATCTGTGTATGCCAATGTGTGTATCTATGTGCCAGCGTGTTTATGTGCAGGTATGTGTGTGTATTTGTGTGCCAGTGCGTGTAGGTATGTGTATCTGTGTGTGTGTGTGTGTAGGTTTGTGTGTGTGTATCTGTGTGTGCGCCTGTGTAGGTATAGGTTTGTATCTGTGGGTGTGTGTGTGTTATTGTGTTTCCATATAACTGTGTGTGGCCGCATATGTGTACAGCCTCCTAACCCCTAAACAAGAGTCCTCTATTTCTCCGCTGCAGCCCTTTTCACCCCCCTCTAGCCCACTTCAGTGCCCCTCCCGAGATTTGGTTCTGGATCCGCCCCTGCATCAGGGGCATTTGCACTTTAGTTTAGAAGTGTAATCGGATCATTTATACATCATTTTTGCTGACACTGCTTGCAATTCCCAACTTCTGTACAACCAGATTGCTTTAGTGTCTGTATGGCTGCATATGTAATAAATTTCAAAAGCCCTGTGCTCTGGCCACATGGAAGATGGAACTTGCCTGCACAAAAGCTCCATATGGGTCGTTACTCACTTTGCATCATTTGTTTAACTGTCAGGAGAGACTACAAAGGAGATTGGTATGGAGTGTTTTCACTCCAGGTTGAAGCCTTTTTCCTGCTGTACCAATATAGCTATGACAACTAACAAATAGCATTTATGTGTAAATTTGCTGCAACAGCTGCAAAATATTGAGTCGGACTTTTGTAAATCGACATCTTTGTCTGTTGTTGGGTGATCATTTTTCTCTAGTACAGGCATAGGCAACCTCCGGCAAATCTGGAGTGCCGAAGGTTGCCTATCCCTGCTCTAGTATGTCATTCCGTTCCTTCTACCGATACAATTTCTCACCTATTCTCTCCAAGACTTTTTTTTTTATTTTTAGCTACTCTCTCCCCTACTCTGTTTTAAATTTGAATATTTACACTTGCTGATAATGCTATTGGAGCACCACTTTTTCCCCAGTATAACATTGTATTCAGCGGATACACTGTATGTATTTCACATTTTGTTGTCTGTTTCCTTGTATTTATTTTAATAAAGAGAACGTATTAATTGATGAGGAAGCTCTGAAAATTACCCGGGGTGTTTTATAAATATAAATTAATCTTTTGACGGCTTGTTAATAACAATAGTGGAAATATATTTGTTTGTAAACTTAATGTGTTTTTAAGCCAAATGATGTGTCTTAACTATTCTGGCTGCGTTATTAAGATTATTCTTGAAATGGAATCTAGATACTATCATAGTCACTAGCATACGGAAACCATTTTAATCTAAATACAATCTATGTTAAAGTTATTTAAACATTCTGCTTTTTCCTAACGTTATAATTTTTTTACTCATTTTACAGGGGGACAGCTCTTTTGTAGTAATGACTAACTTTATAATTACTCGAGAACAACAAATGGGATACTGTAATGAGGTAAATATCTGCAGGTTTCAGATACTTGCTTGCTATTGTAAGAGATGTGGGTGTTCTAATGCAAGCAAAATATATTGTGAATGATAAAATGGGAGATAGATTATCATATTCCAAAATGTAGGCCAAGTCAATGTACAGTATAGGTCAATCATTTTTTTGTGGGGGTACAATTATGCAAGATGTATCAATTTGTGTCATTATTAGAAGCATTGTGCCTATTTTATATTATGATTACCTACTGAAGGAATAATAGACTTTCTTGAAACCTAATTCTGCCAGAGTTGAAGAAATGTTGTGATAAAAATGCAAAATTAGTATTTTATAAAAATGGAATCTTTACGAAATGCTCATACAGACTGAAATTCTAACCCATGCAAAAGATATACTACAACAAAGTAGGGACTACTTTGTCTCACTAGTTTTCCTACACTATACAAAGCTTAAAACAAGGTGGAGCTACTGCCGTCAAGCCTTGTCATTTCCCCCAGCCATCACAATTGACCGCTGTAGGGAAATTGAGCTCCTTTCATGGAGTATCCTGCGGTCTCACGGGAGCTTCCATAGATCTTAATGCTGATGTCAGCTCCTGGCAGCTGAAGCACAAGCAGATAAAACGGAGGAGTTGGAGAAGGATGGAGGTGCATGTGAGGGACAAGTTTGAGGTTGTAAATCTTACCTTTCCATGCCACCAGACCTGAAGCAGCAATGTCATGATTGGGGGTCTTTGCAAATTATGCACACCCCAGATGGTGACAGAGCTGCTTAAACCCATTTTCATTTCAAATACATATATATATATATATATATATATATATATAATCAACTGACACTCTCACCCAATGCGCTAGGCCCTGCATTGCAGAGATTAGCTCAGGAGAGGTGACAGAAAGCCTGCTTTTGGGAGATGGTAGAGGAGGTGGGAACAGCACCTGACAGACTCCAGCTAAGGCGTCTAACCATTTAAAAATGGCTTGATTCCTTTTGATGAGTGAGTGCCAGGGCACTTCTAACATCATAACCACTACAGTGAGCTGTAATGTTTATGGTGCCTGAAGTCTTCCTTTAAGCCCTATATATCTTCTTTTTAATCCAGGATTGGTTTTTATTCTGCAGAGAAATAAATATCTCGTCCACAGCTCTTTTTTGTCCCACTACATATCTGCAGAGAATCTGTAAGTGTCAGCACACCTCCCTCCTCTCGCACTCTACAGTAGCTTTTGTAGGTCAAAATGTATGACTGCAGTCTAGCAACCAATAAAATGGAAGGATGAAAGTTAGGTTTTGAACGCACTACTACAGTGATAATAAGTTAAAATAGCAGCATGCTTGGCTCCTTATAGTACAGGTACTTGCTGTAACTGCACTTAATGGATGTGGGCATTATTTTTGCATGTTGGTGACATTTAAAGAAAGCTGAAGAATTTTAAATAAATTATGTCTCTTTGTATAACAGGTGATATAGGTAGCTTTATTACATAGCATGGAGGTCCAGTTTAGCCTATATATAGCGGTATAATATTATTAGCAATATATAAATACACTGCCCCATAAGCAGTTTTTGTGAAGTAAAGCTAGAGGTGTTGACTATGTCTCATTTTAACAGTTTAGACGCCCATTTTACGTGGAAAAATTCTTAAAAAGTTCAAAGAGCACAATGTATTTCACATGCGGTATTGTGAGGCTGTGTTTGCTCTCATTTATCACCAATATATCAGTACCAAGGAACTTTATAATCGAAGCTGGTGATCTATTTTCCTGTCCTCCCTAGACATTTCGCATTATAGTGGGCAGAATCATACAATAAACTAATCGATTTGCATACAATGTAGTTTTACACACACATAATATTCTCACTGTTGGCTTTTTAATTGTTCCTTTAAGCACAAATAAGCTCAATTTATTCATAGTGATACCTGTCACTCCTCTCACTATTGCAGCGACCCGAAGTTGCAACTTGCAAAAGCGATGATGACTGCAAAATTCAAAGCTCTCGGCAGAGTCAAGGTATGCATTGTGAACTTAAATTAAACAGTACCTTGTAATAGTTAAATGTTAAAAACTGAGTGTTTTATTTGTTTTTTTAATACATATTTAAATATTTTTTTTAAAGTAACTCCTACTCTTTAACTTCATAATGATTATGCACATTTCGTGAAAAAAAACATTGTAATATCATATATATCAAAAAATAAAAAATAAATAAATATGTATCAGACAAGCATAATAAAACAGAAAGCTTCCTGAACAGAATATGAAGTCTTTTATTTGCTGTAAACCAGCCCTCGCTTATAACCCTGTTCAGTGTTTCCAAATGTACTAAATGTGCGAGTTTGTTCCAAGAATGTATATTTTATAACTTTGTAATAAATCTAAAATTGTATGTAAGACCTTACGTTACCATTAGTGTATTTATATTGTGATTTGTTAGTTGATATTTTGGGATGCTAATTATAGTTTAAGTTAAGTCTCTGTGATGGAACCCTACCGTGTTTCTCCGAAAATAAGACCGGGTCTTATATTAATTTTAGTCACACAAAACACACTAGGGCTTATTTTCAGGGTAGGGCTTATTTATTTACGGTTCCGGTATGTACATTGAACCACCCCTTTAATTAATCCACCCCCCCTTTAATTAATCCACCCCCCCTTTAATTAATCCACCCCCCCTTTAATTAATCCACCCCCCCTTTAATAAATCCACCCCCTCTAATTAATGCACCCCCCCTTTAATTAATCCACCCCCCTCTTTAATAAATCCACCCCCTCTAATTAATCCACCCCCTTTAATTAATCCACCCCCTTTAATTAATCCACACACCCTCTAATTAATCCACCACCCCTTTAATTAATCCACCCCCCTTTAATTAATCTACCCCCCTTTAATTAATTCACCCTCCCTCTAATTAATCCACCCCCTCTAATTAATCCACCACCCCTTTAATTAATCCACCACCCCTTTAATTAATCCACCACCCCTTTAATTAATCCACCCCTCTTTAATTAATTCACCCTCCCTCTAATTAATCCACCCCCTCTAATTAATCCACCCCCCTTTAATTAATCCACCAGCCCTTTAATTAATCCACCCTCTCTTTAATTAATTCACCCCCCCTTTAATTAATTCACCCCCCCTTTAATTAATTCACCCCCCCCTTTAATTAATTAAGTCCCAGGCATAAAATACCGGTATCTACTCACAGTTCAAAGAGTCCGACCACTGGGTGCATCACCGCCCGGAATGGATCCTTCCGCTGAAGATCCGTGAAGGCAGACTGACGGCGCTGCGCACGTCGTCATCACGCTGCGCACGTCGTCATCACGCTGCGCGATGCCGCGGCCCGCAACGCTCCTCCCCCTCCTCATAGAAGAAGGAAGTCCCGCCAAAGGTAAAATGCCTAGGTCTTATTTTCGGGGTAGGGCTTATATTGCAGCCCACCCCGAAAATTCGGCTAGGGCTTATTTTCGGGGTAGGTCCTATTTTCGGGGAAACACGGTAGTAACTGTGACTTAGAACATATGTATGCACAAATTCTATTATATATGATTACAAGGTTTATTTGTTACAGGGGGTTACTATCCCCTAAGAAAACATTTAAGAATAATCTATATTTCTCATGGGTTCTTGTTTGGAACCCAAATAACGGTTTAATTAGTTTATGAAATACTCTTTGTTTAGTTATCATGCTCCCTAGAATGTCAGGCTCACTTTATCATCTCAACTAGTATTTTTCATACTAACTGCACATTGTCCACCCTTCTCTCGACCAGTTTCTAACCCAACCCAAAATCATGTTCACTCTTTCTCTCCATCAGACTCCATGCATGTCCTCATTTTTTTTTAATCCATCTGTTACCTTTCTACAGATGTATATCCACTTCTCTTCATATTTACAAACACACTTAGTTTCTCTACAAATTCCACTGTTTCTTACCACTTCTTCTTACCATTTTCTCTTGGGTATCTTTCTTCTTCCTCTCTCAAAATCTTGACGGTTTACCCACGGGGATGTGTAAATCAATATAATTGAGATAAATTGAAAATTCCCACATGTGTGGTAGCTTTTAATAAACATAAATGAGTGCACATTGCTTACCAGATATTAGTAAGAATATTATGCACATATCTCACCAAGAGAAGAGGGTAAAAGATATGCCAAAGCAGGAAGACAACATGGGTAGCAAAAAATGTCCACATCTATGAAATGAATAGAAGAAAATACTTAAGAAGAGAAGGAATGCCTGCCTCAATGTAAGAGAAAACGATTTAAAAAAAACTTTCAACAGATAGCACACCTTGACAGTACCATGCTGTCAGAAATTACTTTGAAGGTGGGTAGGAATATTCATGGATCATCTAGTTTACACCAGTTCTTTTAATTCTTGATATCAGTACAATGATATTTGTAAGACAGCAACAGATCTGATCAGATAAAGATGACTTGCCCTTGGCACACACAGCCATATATAAAGTGGATAAATATTAATTCAGAAACAGCTAGATACACAGCAGTGTCTGAATTAAGATTGTCTACCGTGAAAAACAAATAGCTCACTATGTTTACAAAGTGCAAAGAAGAAAAGAAAAAAAACTCCAACCAGGAAAAATCTGATTCAAACTTCTAAGGACAACATACACAACATAAAGAACAATATTTGATTTTGAACCACAGAGTACATATAAATGAATAATGAGATCTCTAAATATGTTTCCTGTATGTTGAAAATACTGAAATCAGAAGTAAACATACTACCAGCTCGATTTACAGTGCATAGGAAATTTCACAGATTGGTCATGCAGTGTGTAATAGTGACTGCGTGCCTTTTGAACACAAATGTATATTTGTGGCTATGTGTTAACTATTATTATTTATATTTTTTATATAGCGCCAACAAATTACGCAGCGCTTTACAGTGCGTGGACTAATAAACATAATTTTAACAAGACAGGTTGGACACTCAATGAGCTTACATGCTAGAGGGAGTGGGGTATAGTGACTCAAAAGGTAAGGTAATATGTATGTCCTTGACGGACCTGGGGGAGGAAAAACATGGATGCATTGCTGCCAGTAAGTGTAAGTGTACCATAAATCAAGTTTATGTAAGTGCATAGTGTTCCAATAATCAACTATAATGTACAGCAACAATAAATCTTTAGTGACAAATAAAACTATAGAAAATACAAATATGGTGCCCAAAATATCTTAATAATAAAACACATTAATGAAGCAGTTTTGGTGTATAGATCACGTCTCTGAAGTTTTCCTGCTCAATTCTCTGCCATGTACGAGTTAAATTACTTTTGCTACTGTTTATGCAGCCCTAGCCGCACATCCCCTGGCTGTGACTCACACAGCCTGCATGAAAAAAAAACTGGTTTCACTTTCAATCAGATGTAACTTACTTTAAAAGTCTTTATCTCCTGTTCTGTAAATTGCACTTTAATTATATACACGAGACTCCTGCAGGGTCTAGCAAGCTATTAAAAGAGCAGGAGATATGAAATTCTTTATTAGACAGAATTTGTAATAAAGGAAATATAAACATTAGATGACTCTTTAAAGGAAGTGTTTAGGAAGGCTGTGCAAGTCACATGCAGTGAGGTGTGCCTGTGTGTATAAACAAAGGGATTTAACTCCTAAATGGCAGAGGATTGAGCAGTGAGACTGCAGGGACATGATCTATACACTAAAACTGCTTCATTAAACTAACGTTGTTTTTGTAAATATAGTGTCACTTTAATAATAATAATAATAATAAAAAAACAATACAGTGATACAGGCTCTAAATAATTGGTAACAGTTAACAGAGGCGGCTCTCTAATTAGGCGGTTTAGGCGGCCGCCTAAGGCCTCGCGCTGGCGGGGGCCTCGCGGCCGCCTAAACCGCCTGTGAGCAGAGTGTGTCAGGTCCTCGGTCAGTGACCGAGGACCTGACACCAGGAGGGGGCCCGGCGGCTTGCCCGGTATGCCGCCGGGTGCAAGGCCCCTCCTGGCTGCCCGGCCACCATCGCAGACACTGGTCTGCAGCTCTGCAGTGTGCAGAGCTGCAGACCATGTGACTCGCGAGAATTGGCCAATCAGAGCGTTGCCGCGGGTTACCACGGCAACGCTCTGAAATCTCGCGAGATTACATGGTCTGCAGCTATGCGGAGCTTTATATAGCAGTGGCTGCAGGAAGCAGTGGCCGCCGGACCACCAGGGAACCCACTGGACCACCAGGGAAAGGTAGGCTCTCCCTCCCCATCACCCCCCACCACACTCAGCCTCACCCACAGCATCACCCCCACCACCCTCAGCCTCACCACCCTCAGCCTCACCCCCCACCACCCTCAGCCTCACCCCCCACCACCCTCAGCCTCACCCCCCACCACCATCACCCCCCACCACCCTCAGCTTTACCCCCCACCACCCTCAGCTTTACCCCCCACCACCCTCAGTTTCACCCCCCACCACCCTCAGCCTCAACACCCCCCCACCACCCTCATCATCATCACCACCCCCCCACCACCCTCATCATCACCACCACCCCCCACCACCCTCAGCATCACTCCCCCCACCACCCTCAGCATCACCCCCCTCACCACCCTCAGCCTCACCCCCACCACCCTCAGCATAACCCTCCGTCACCACCCTCAGCCTCACCCCACTCACCATCACATCACCCCCTCTCACTCTCACATTACCCCCTCTCACTCTCACATTACCCCCTCTCACTCTCACATTACCCCCCTCACTCTCACATTACCCCCCTCACTCTCACATTAGCCCCCTTACTCTCACATTAGCCCCCCACTCTCACATTAGCCCCCCCACTCTCACATTAGCCCCCCCACTCTCACATTACCCCCCCACTCTCACATTACCCACCCACTCTCACATTATGCCCCCTCACTCTCACATTATGCCCCCTCACTCTCACATTACCCCCCACACTCTCACATTACCCCCTCTCACTCTCACATTACCCCCTCTCACTCTCACATTACCCCCTCTCACTCTCACATTACCCCCCCTCACTCTCACATTACCCCCCCTCCCTCTCACATTACCCCCCCTCCCTCTCACATTACCCCCCTCACTCTTACATTACCCCCTCACTTTTACATTACCCCCTTCACTCTCACATTACCATCACCCCCCGCTCCCTCTCACCATCACACCCCCCGCTCCCTCTCACCATCACCCCCCCCGCTCCCTCTCACCATCACCCCCCTTTCACCATCACCCGCCTCTCACATCACCCCCCTTTCACCATCACCCGCCTCTCACCATCACCCCCCCCATACACACAACACACTTCAAGCAGCTACCCCATACACAGGGTCTCAGACAAAAACGCAAACATGCTCACAGAGACATACATTCACACACACAAGGATACTCTCTGTCAGACACACTCTCAGGCACATACACAGGTAGACAGTGCATCAATGTGTATATGTGACAATTTTTTGTTAGTGGGGCCTCATGTTTGCGTTTCGCCTAAGGCCTCATAAAGTCTAGAGCCGCCTCTGACAGTTAAATACAGTATTTGAAATTAAAATATTAAACTGCAATCACAATATTTATAAAGTACAAATTAAATATTGAAGTGCAATTACAGTTATAACAAAGTGCAAGAATTACCTTGTGGTAACTAATAAAGTGCTAATTATACGCAATTAATATAAAGTGCAGCAACCACTTAGAAGTATAGCATACATAAGTTATTCATCTGAAACAAACAACAATGGTGTGAAAGTAATAATAATTATTATTAATATAATTAATTTTAATAAATAAAGTTAAGAAAGTTGATCTTATTCACTACATTTCTTAAACTTTTGTAATTTACAATTAAAAAGCATATCAGAAATATATAATACAGTGCATCTGACATGGTCCTAGGAACCCAAAAAAATCTGGAGGGGATAGCATTTTTACTCGCCGGGTATATTCTTATTCCGTAAACTAGGAGTTGTTTATCCCATTGTACAGCGCTACGGAATTTGCAGTCGCTATATAAATGATTAAATAATAACATTAAAGGGTCGCTACAGGGAAGGGGTTTTGCTTACCCAGATATAGCGCCGGGATCTTCCTGATGCCGCGCCCCCTATTTCGTCAAAATGATGAAATAGGAGGGTGCGAGCAGGGAGCAATAAAACGCTTCTATTCAGAAGCGTCATTGCTCTCTGGTGCGCATGCGCAGCTTTGCCGCACATGCACAGATACTTCATAGGGCGGCATTCATGTCTCGACTAGAAAGCACCTCTAGTGGCCATCTGAGTGTCCACTAGAGGTATTCCTCAGCAGTAATGTAAATACTCCCTTTTTTACGAAATGGCAGTGCTTACATTAACCCCTTAAGGACCGAGGACGGTTCAGGACCGTCATAGGCATTTTTGCATTGCCGACCGAGGACGGTCCTGAACCGTCCTAACGGTCCAATGTACTTACCCGATCGCCGTCGTTCCCCCGGCGGCGCTCCCGTGGGGAGACTGCCTGCAACCCAGACAGTCTCCCCATGGCGGATTAGGACCCCTGTGGCCATGTGATCGCCCAACAGGGCGACCACATGGTCACAATAGGTGTCCTAGTCTCTGCCTGCAGGGGGACTGTCTGTGCTGACAGGCAGTCTCCCTGCTTAGTGTAAAATCATAAAAAAAATAAAGTTTAAAGTTAAAAAATAAAAATAATAATTATATATGTGTATATATATATATGATATATAGACGTATATTATATATATATAATATACGTCTAAATATCATATATATAATGTCATACTAAGTGTATTTTTATATTAATATGTACATATATTAATATAAAAATACACTTATAATTAAATTACACACGTGTATATATATAATATATATAAAAACTATATATATTGTATATATATTATTATAAACTACAAATAATAAGTCATTTAAATTAAACTAAAAAAATTAAAAATAATAAAAATTTTAAAAAAAATTATATATCTATACGAAATTTTATTCTAACTGTATTTTGATATTAATATATATATATTTATATCAAAATACACTTAGAATGAAATTGTATATATATCTATGTATATATAAATAAATAAAAAGAATACGAACTATTCATATGTCCATATACAAAATTACATAAATAATTATATAAATATACACGTAGACTTCAAATATATAAATATGCATATATATTTAAATTCTACGTGCGTATTTATGTAATATTTTTACATAATTAAGTTATTTTATTGATTGCAATTTAAGGGACCTGCCTGCCAACCCAGGCCGAAAGTCCAGAGAATTTAATTTGCTTTCACTGTATTTTACCCTGTAACGTTCTACGACACCCTAAAACCTGTACATGGGGGGTACTGTTTTACTCGGGAGACTTCGCTGAACACAAATATTAGTGATTCAAAACAGTAAAACATATCACAGCGATGATATTGTCAGTGAAAGTGACTTTTTTTGCATTTTTCACACACAAACAGCACTTTTACTGATGATATAATTGTTGTGATACATTTTCCAGTTTTGAAACACTAATATTTGTGTTCAGCAAAGTCTCCTGGGTATAACAGTACCCCCCATGTACAGGTTTTATAACGTTTTTGAAAGTTACAGGGTCAAATATATGGGTCATATTTTTACATTGAAAATGGCCAGGTTGGTTACGTTGCCTTTGAGAGCGTATGGTAGCCCAGGAATGAGAATTACCCCCATGATGGCCTACCATTTGCAAAAGTAGACAACCCAAGGTATTGCAAATGGGGTATGTCCAGTCTTTTTTAGTAACCACTTAGTCACAAACACTGGGCAAAATTAGCGTTCAATTTAGTTTTTTACTTTTTTCACACACAAACAAATATGAACGCTAACTTTGGCCAGTGTTTGCGACTAAGTGGCTACTAAAAAAGTCTGGACATACCCCATATTGAATACCCTGGGTTGTCTACTTTAAAAAAAATATGTACATGTGGGGTGTTATTTAGCGATTTATGACAGATAATAGTGTTACAATGTCACTATTGATACATTTTAAAAATATAGGTTTTGAAACCGCAATATCCTACTTGTACCTATAGCCCTATAACATGCAAAAAAATAGCAAAAAGCATGTAAACACTGGGTATTTTTAAACTCAGGACAAAATTTTGAATCTATTTAGCAGTTTTTTTCATTCGCTTTTGTAGATGAGTAAAAGATTTTTTTACATAAAAGTCAAAAAACATGTATTTTTTTCAATTTTTCATCATATTTTTTCATTTTTTAAAAATTAAATTACATGAGATTATATAAAGGTATGTAAAGAAAGCCCCTTTTGTCCTGAAAAAAACAATATATAATTTGTATGGGAACAGTAAATGAGATAGCGGAAAATTACAGCTAAACACAACCACCACAAAAATGTCAAAAAGATGCCCGGTCGCAAATGTACAACATCGCAAAAAAAGTCCGGTCCTTAAGGGGTTAAAAAGCCTGCAAAGACATGCTATAGACACTAGAACTACTACGTTTAGCTGTTGTGGTTCTGGTGACTATAGTGTCCCTTGAATATAGAGAGGAAAGAAGAATCATCACAAATGTAAGAAACAAAATGTCTGTATCATAATTCTAAAAATTATTTTTAAAAAATATGCACATTCCTAGCTTAATTTTGAGCACAACATATGACACAAACATTTTGTACTTTGCAGATTACTTTTTATAATTTTTTATACATATACAGATTGTTTAATACTGCCCCTGACATAGGGTGACCACATTTCCTAACTGCCATTCAGTGACACTGTCAGAAATGCATTCCATACATTTTACTACCCGTCTCTACCCCTTCCATTTATATTAGAACCCCACCTACCCCTTCCATGAATATTAGAACCACCCCTCCCCCTCCCATGAATATTAGAACCACCCCTACCCCTTCCATGCTCAAAAGAACCCCACCTACCCCTTCCACGCATATTAAACCCCCTACCCCTTCCATGCATATTAGTAACCCCTAACCCCTTCCATGCATATTAGAACCCACCCTACCCCTTCCATTCATATTAGTACTCCCCTAACCCCTTCCAATAATTTTTCTACCTCCCCCATCCTCCCATCCATATTAGTAGCCCCCCTAAACCCTTCCAATTATTTTTCTACCTTTGTTCCCCCTTTTACCTGACATAGCAGGGGGATCTCTGGACGTCCGGCAGGCGCAGTGTCAGACTGAGCGCCGGGTAGTCACGTGACACCCGGCCAGGGCCGGTGCAAGGATTTTTGCCGACCTAGGCAAAAGTCAAGTTTGCCGCCCCCCCATGTGACATCACAATGCCCCACCCATATGATCTGCCATGTTAACTAACGCCAGTGCTGGAGTGCCGCCGTGTTTACATTAAAAGTCCTGCAGGGACAGGCTATAGACACCAGAACCACTACATTAAGCTGCAGTGGTTCTGGGGACTATAGTGTCCCTTTAATGTGAGGTAAATTATAGATTAGTGCCACGAATAATATACTAGATTGCCTACTTACAACCAGATGAGGATGATGATGGGCTCTAGCTGCAGTCTGGCTCCACTGGTCTGGTGTAGAAAAGGCTCTCTGAAGGATGTTTGTAACTGTGGTCACAAAAATCAATGTTCTGGCAGAATGGGAAGCAGCTCCATTTTTGAGGGGCCCTTTACACAGTTCAAGGTCTGGGTCCCAGGGTCCACCTTCATGTTCCACCAATTGTTCACAGGGGGTGGAGTGTGTAGGGGATGTCCTGATATGTGTGTAAGGAATGCATTGTGTGAATCTGTGTTTGTATGTGTAAGGGCTGCAAGGTGTGTTTCTGTGTATGTACGGGATGCAGTGTGTGCGTGTGTAAGGGGTGCATTGAGTGTGTGTAAGGGGTGCATTAAGTGTGTGTAAGGAATGCATTGTGTGTTTCTGTGTGTGTAAGGGATGCATTGTGTGTAAGGGTTGCATTGCTTGTGTGTGTGTCTAATTCATTGTGTGTGTAATGCATTGTGTGTTTTTCTGTGTGCAAGGGGTGTATCCCTGTCAATTTATTCCTCCCCCCATCCTTGTCAATTTCTTTCTCCCACCCCCTGTAAATGTCTTCCTCCCCCCGTCAATTTCTTCCTCCCCCCATCCCTGTCAATTTCTCCCCCCCATCCCTGTCAATTTCTTCCTCCCCCCATCCCTGTCAATTTCTTCCTCCCCCCCCCATCCCTGTCAATTTCGTCCTCCTCCCTGTCAATTTCTTCCTTTCCCCCCTCCCCCTGTCAATTTCTTCCTTTCCCCCCTCCCCCTGTCAATTTCTTCCTTTCCCCCCTCCCCCTGTCAATTTCTTCCTTTCCCCCTTCCCCCTGCCAATTTCTTCCTTTCCCCCCTCCCCCTGTCAATTTCTTCCTTTCCCCCCTCCCCCTGTCAATTTCTTCCCTTCCCCCTGTCAATTTCTTCCCTTCCCCCTGTCAATTTCTTCCCTTCCCCCTGTCAATTTCTTCCCTTCCCCCTGTCAATTTCTTCCTTTCCCCCTTCCCCCTGCCAATTTCTTCCTTTCCCCC
The DNA here is from genome assembly GCF_036172605.1 of Pelobates fuscus. Lineage (NCBI taxonomy): Eukaryota > Metazoa > Chordata > Amphibia > Anura > Pelobatidae > Pelobates > Pelobates fuscus. The sequence goes on from NC_086317.1 coordinate 280,302,473, forward strand.
CTCCCCCTGTCAATTTCTTCCTTTCCCCCCTCCCCCTGTCAATTTCTTCCCTTCCCCCTGTCAATTTCTTCCCTTCCCCCTGTCAATTTCTTCCATTCCCCCTGTCAATTTCTTCCCTTCCCCCTGTCAATTTCTTCCCCTCCCCCTGTCAATTTCTTCCTTTCCCCCTTCCCCCTGCCAATTTCTTCCTTTCCCCCCTCCCCCTGTCAATTTCTTCCTTTCCCCCTTCCCCCTGTCAATTTCTTCCCTTCCCCCTGTCAATTTCTTCCCTTCCCCCTGTCAATTTCTTCCCTTCCCCCTGTCAATTTCTTCCCTTCCCCCTGTCAATTTCTTTCTCCCCCTCCCCCCCCTGTCAATTTCTTCCCCCCCCCCGTCAATTTCTTCCTCCCCCCTCCCCTACCTCTGTTGTAGCGTGGCCGAGCCCTGTATGATCCGCGGGTACAGGGAGCTTTTGTTTCCTGTACCCAGCCGGACTAAAAGGAAGTGCACACTCAGTGTTCACTTCCTGTTAGTCCGGCCGGGTACAGGAGACAGATGCTCCCTGTACCCGCGGACCATACAGGGTTCGGCCATGCTTCAGTGAGGGAGTGACAGGAGGGAGCGCTGAGCACTTCCTTCCTGTCAGCCCCTCTCCTCATGCTGCGCCCGGGCTGTGCGCCCTCATGGACACACCAGCCCGGGCAAAGCTACAGCCGCCTGAGGCTCTCTACAGAGCGCTCGGGCGGCTGCAGCATGAGGGGGTCCGGCGCTCCAGTCTGCAATGCGTACGGTTTCCTGATGGAGCCGCACGCAGCCTGAGGGCACCCGCGGCCGGCGGAGCTGGGGGTGATTTCTTTATAACCTGTCCCCCCCCGCATGATTTGCTGGGGGGGATGCGTCTCCCCCATCCCCCCTGGTTCCTACGCCCATGCCATCTGATAATTAACATACAAACAAAAGATAATTCCATTATTAAGGAATGTGCTATTCTCACTTTTAATGATCTGGAAGGATCAGAACCTTGTGAGCGGTGAATCTGAGGCCTCAACTAAAAGCCAGTGGCATGACAGAACAACAAACCCATTTGCATTTGAGAAAGCCCTGAGAGGTTGGGTGAAACGCGTCTGCTGCACGCCAGCTGAGCAGAAATGTGAAAGCAAGAAAATAAAAAACGCAGAGAACACGCAGGAGAGTTCCAGATTCGGCAGTTCATCTGTTGTGTTCCTGCTATTTGTGGCTTTTAAATTTATTTTTATTTTTTTGACAATTGAAACTGGCAGCAGTGCTGGTCTGCACAGGTCACTGGCTTGTAAGTAAGATCTAATATCCACTGCTCATGATGACCTGATCCCTATAAAGCATTTAAGAGTGAGAGTGGCACTTGCATTCTTTAACATTGTAATTATTTATTCTATGTTTTTGTCATATTTATCAGATGGTGTACACTATATATTTCTGCTTTTGTTTTGTTTTTTAAAGATACATTACAAAAGTGTGGTGAATAAGATCAATGTGCACCATTGTTTGTTGCTTATTTTTAAGATATATCTAGACTTATTATACAACAACTGTGTGCATATTCATTCCTATAGAAAAAAACAAACATAAAAATACATAGTGCACACCATAGAATATAATATTAATGAAAATTAAGTTCCCAAAAGAGAGTGGTATTAGGGATCAAACCCTTGTGTGTGGTTGATCAAGGCTCTCTGGGAGCACACTCATGGAATTAATTCACTAATCAGGCAGGATAATATCTTCATTAGGTGCTTTTAAAACCCACAGGGGCAAACAGTAGAGACATACAGAGATTTCTATACTGAGTAACCAGTCCTCTAGAATCCCAGATTTTCATATTCATATATCCAAACATTCTCACAGTGCTCCCCAAAAGCTTCCTTGTTCCGACCCTACCACATGACATAATGCTTTTTTTGCCCTACCCTGGTACAGTGTATTTTTTTCAATAATCACTAGTAGAATATGTTGTTTCACACAAGGACATTACCTGGCAAGAGAATTGATGAGGATGCACTGTGATTGGTTGGCTTTGCAGCCCTTGAAGCAAAGTAAAAGCTCTTCAAGCCATTGTGGGCATATTAAAGCCCTTGGAGACTGAAAAGCTCTCTATCCTAAAGAGATTTTTTTTTTCTCCTGTAGGATTTTATTTAAAAATGGGGGTGCGGTGGCTAGAGGATGGGGAGATGGATCATTTAAAGGAACACTGCAAACACCATAACCACAACAGCCCAAAACTGCAGTGAGTCTGTGCTTTAGATCTTCTCCTCTAGGACAATCAGAGCTAACCAGGGCCTGCACTGCACTCATCGACTGAGAACGTCAACAGAGAACTCTCAGCCAATAAGAGTGGCCCTAATCCAGCCAGGCTTTATGCTGTAGTGAAATCTGGCTTCCCCTGCATTAAGAGACTGAATATGGCATGGGTACCTAGAGGACGCAGTAAGTTGTCAAATAGTACTAAAACAGTTTGACTACTTACTGTGCATGGATGTTCCTTTAATTATTTAAGGTCAGAAGACCGAACATCCCCTCATCCTTTTTAGGTCAAGTGACCAGGTGACTGGCCATGTACTGGTCCTTCTTTATTTTTAGCCTTGGGTTTTTGGGACTCCATAGCCTCATAATTAAATTTTACCTCACTCCAACACCTGAGGATGGCAGTAGGGGTCAATCACTGAACTCCTACCCAGTTTGTCATTACAATACACCCCAAAGCAGAGGATGTATAGGGGAACATTCACCAGGCCTGCTGGTCAATCATGGGATCCATTGGAGGAAGCTTCAGGAAACACATATCCCTAAAACATGAATATTACTATGCTATCTCACTAGCTATTATCCTTTATCATGACTTAATTCACTCTTCATTTGTTGTTTTTAAATTCATATGTCATAATTCATCTCTCTTTTCATAAATGTTATCCCATGTACTAGTTGTAATCTCTAGTTTGATTCGATTAGTTATGTCTTACTTGTATGTTTTGTCTACCTATTGTGCAGTCCTAATGAATATATTCACCCTCTGTAAACAATTATATTTTGTAACATGTTTCATCACATATAGAGCATATATTTGCCACTTTTAGGCCCTCAGTTGCAATAATGCACCTCCTTTGCCATGATACAGCCAGGTGTTCTAGCCCATTTTCTGTGCATCAATGAAGAAGTAAAAGAGATGTGTTTTATAATCTCTCCAATAATAGCCTGTTAGGGGTCACTGTTTTACCATCCCACTTGGACTCATGGTCAGATCACAGTACCTGCCTAGTTCCCATGCAGCCAGGGAAAAGTCTAAAAGTGTTTTTGTTTGCAGGGGCATTGAAGTGTTTATGGTGCCCGGAGCCCCCTAGTTACCGTCAACGATTTATCATTGAAGTGGAATACCAGCATCTTTTCTGGAACTGCTCGGAAAATGCATGTTATGTTAGGCTGAGAGCTTCAGCTAAAGTTCTTGGCCTATGATTGGCAGCCCATAGCAAGTAATGTTTCACAATCACTTTCAGCCAGTCACTGCAGTTTGAGCAAATTATTCCACAATTTCTGAGCAGTACCATGAAGGAAACTGAATTCGCACAATTGGACCTGGGGGACTCAGCTTCAGTGTTTAAACCATTTCATAATCGTTGAAGGCATTTCAAAAACTTGACGGCAAGAAGACTCTGGGAGACTCCGGCATCATAACCTAGAGTATCTCATTATCAGCCTATAACGCAATCAGATCAGTTTATTATTGTTTGCATAGAACAATGCATACATGGCATTTTCATACGCTGATTATTGATCATTACACATCACTACATTATGTGTGACATGGCAGTGTTGTAAACATTTAATTAAGGGACATGATATTAATGCAGACACCTTACTATGTGATTGTGATCAACCTTTTTGTTGTTGTTTCTTCTTTTACACCATATCATCATAACAAGGCGAAAGCAATGACCCTCCATTAAGTGATTCAGGTAACAAGAGACCCATTAGACATAATTTGGTGGTGGGTTTCATCTGTTCCCTTATTCTAATTATTTAAGTGGATCTTTTGTCTGTCTGTCTGTAAATCTCTCTATCTATATAACATATATCGATCTAGTTCTTTAGTTATTAAAGATTATGCATACATTTAATCAAGTGTTGTCATATGTATAAAGGAATAGCAAATGTTTAGATAGGTCAAAGAATACACATTAAAAAACTGAATATTACATTTTCACAACTGGAACATTATAGGTGACTATATGACTTAGTAATCTGCTGAGTAGAACTGCAAACTGAAAATGCTGAAAGCTCACAGTATTGTAAATGGGACTGTGCATATCGCCTATTACCTATGTCAACAGCCAAGTATGAATGCATGAAGCCAAGCCTCTGATAACTCTCCAAGAGACAGTGAGGAAAGAGAGAGACAGTGTCTTCTGCATGCTGTATAAGAAGTTTGGACAGAAAAGGATTTAGGTATAAATTCCTCTTTTGATGTCAGAGAGAGAAAGCGAGAGGGGTGTGCCTTACAGGTGCTGCCATGTTTGCAGATTGCGTCCCTTTAAAACAACTGTTTTATAGAAATGTGAACAGCCAGCCTCCTCCATTACATTACATTTAAAATTCACTTTATTAAATAAACCTTTATATGTCTGTTTTGACAGACATTAAATTGTCCCATACACAGCTCCATTAAACAGTGTCTGTTTCCAATAGTGCTCATCAACACCACTTTCATCCTGCACTCCACTCTGCCTTTAGGGAAACCATCTTGAGCCATAGTTCTTGTCATACATCCCTATTTGTTGGAAATTACAGGCCCTGCAACAGCTGAGGTGGGTTATATCACGTTGTTTCCCATAATGACTTCAGCCGGCAAACCATTAATATGACCCACTGCTATTTCCTCGCTAGCGTTGCCCCAATCACAGCGTATGTATGTGGCACAGCTTGCCCTGATACCTGTACAGCCACAGAGCACCCTGTCCGTGTCAAGGCTGGACCCATCAGGTATACATTAGCATCAAAGAAGCTGGTTGATGTCAATGAGTAAAATAATTATTTGATTCCCTATCAATCAGCAAGATTTTTGGCTCACAGGTGTCTTTTATACAGGTAATGAGCTGAGATTAGGAGCACTCCCTTTAAGAAAGTGCTCCTATCTCAGCTCGTTACATGTATAAATTACACCTGGGAGCCAGAAATCTTGCTGATTGATAGGGAATCAAATAATTTTTTTACTCATTGATATACAAATCAATTTATAACTTTTTTGACTTGCGTTTTCCTGAGGTTTTTTATTTTGTTATTCTGTCCCTAACTGTTAAAATACACCAACTATTAAAATTATAGACTGATCCTTTCTTTGTCAGTGGGCAAACGTTCAAAATCAGCAGGGGATCAAATACTTTTCCCCCTCACTGTAGCTGTGTTTTAGGTCCTTCCATGCAGTGGCTACTTTCACTTACTATCCCTCTGGTATTTCATGGCCTGCAGTTGTGCATTTTGCGTGATGGACAATTACTCCTAATGTGACCCTGCTGCTGATAGGAGTAACAGCATATTCTTGCTCTCCTACCTGACAGGGTAGCAGGCCATGAGGGTTGGTTGAGGGGATTTCTCAACACACAAAACAATGCTGGACTGCCAGTATTGTAAGACTGAGGGATTGTTTTAGGTACAGGAATAGGCTGGCCACCTCTCCTGGTATCAGTGTTTTTGTCTGCCAATATGACAGCATCTCCTACTGTAAGAGGATTATGGTCCATAACCCAGCATCTGATCTCTGGAGGGGTAAACCGATAGAACTGCTGAAGTAGAAGCAATTGCAATCCATGTTCCACAAAGGACATTTGACATCCTTGTCATTTAGAAATAGCCAGATGTAATTGGAATGCCCATTCCACATGTGAGTTCTTTTCCTTTTTCTGCAAGTCTTTAAACTTTTGCCCATAACTGATGTCATAGCGGGCTAATAAATGATCGTATAATATTGCAATCCATATAGCTCATGTGCATCTGCAGCTCATCCAGACACTTTGCTGGCTAAATTGGTCCTAGTAGGTTGGGTCCACACAGTGTGGAGAGCAATGCTTTTTGCAATACCTCAGATTCTCCTCAATGCTGCCCTCTGCCTCATTGAACACCTTAAATGCCTTAAATGGTTGTCTGCTGGGTTCACCTCAGGTGGAGTGATTCATCTCCCAGACTTGGTGCATTTCTGTTGGCCCAAGTTGGAGCCACCATTCATCTTGCCTCTCCATGACAGTTATTGCCTTTTTGATTTCTCTCTCAAAAGAATTGGGCTAGTGCAGAGTTAACCTCTGCTGCACTCTCCTTTAGAACACCTGCTCCTGGACATCATGGCTCTGGTCCTCCTCCATCAGTTCCGTTTTCAATTGCTGGCCACTCATACCTGTGCTTCCAGCAGATATTTTAGGTGCTCCATTTCAGACTCTCATAGTAGTTTTCCATCCATCACAGAGATGCAACCTAGGAGCTTGGTTCTCTTAGCCCTGGTCCCAGAAACGAGGAAGGACCCTGCTATTTCTCTATTTCTGTATTACACGGTCATGTTATAGTGCTACCGCCACCCACTGTATGTGTATTCTGTTCACGGAGCAGATGATCTTGAATGGAACAGATAATCTTGAACATTAATGGCCACCGGAGTGATATTTATACATATCTCCTGTTATTTATACACTGAACAAAATTATAAACGCAACACCTTTGTTTTTGCCCCCATTTTTCATGAGCTGAACTCAAAGATCTGAGACTTTTTCTATGTACACAAAAGGCCTATTTCTCTCAAATATTGTTCACAAATCTGTCTAAATCTGTGTTAGTGAGCACTTCTTTTTAGTGAGATAATCCATCCACCTCACAGCATATCCAGATGCTGATTAGACAGCATGATTATTGCAAAGGTGTGCCTTAGGCTGGCCACAATAAAAGGCCACTCTAAAATGTGCAGTTTTATCACACAGCACAATGCCACAGATGTTGCAAGTTTTGAGGGAGCGTGCAATTTGCATGCTAACTGCAGGAATGTCCACCAGAGCTGTTGCCAGTGAATTGCATGTAATTTATCTACCATAAGCCGTCTCCAAAGGCGTTTCAGAGAATTTGGCAGTACATCCAACCAGCCTCACAACCGCAGACCACATGTAACCACACCAGCCCAGGACCTCCACATCCAGCATCTTCACCTCCAAGATCGTCTGAGACCAGCCACCCGGACAGCTGCTGCAACAATTGGTTTGCATAACCAAAGAATTTCTCCACAAACTGTCATAAACCGTCTCAGGGAAGCTCACCTGCAGGCTCGTCGTCCTCATCGGGGTCTCGACCTGACTGCTGTTCGTCATTGTAACCGACTCGAGTGGGCAAATGTTCACATTCGATGGCATCTGGCACTTTGGAGAGGTGTTCTCTTCACGGATGAATTCCTGTTTTCACTGTACAGACCAGATGGCAGACAGCGTGTATGGCGTCGTGTGGGTGAGCGGTTTGCTGATGTCAACATTGTGGATCGAGTGTCCCATGGTAGCCGTGGGGTTATGGTATGGACAAGCATATGTTATGGACAACGAACACAGGTGCATTTTATTGATGGGATTTTGAATGCACAAAGATACCGTGATGAGATCCTGAGGCCCATTGTTGTGTCATTCATCCACGACCATCACCTCATGTTGCAGCATGATAATGCATGGCCCCATGTTGCAAGGATCTGTACACAATTCCTGGAAGCTGAAAAATCCCAGTTCTTGCATAGCCAGCATACTCACCGGACATGCCACTTACTGAGCATGTTTGGGATGCTCTGGATCGGCGTATACAACAGCATGTTCCAGGTCCTGTCAACATCCAGCAACTTCGCACAGCCATTGAAGAGGAGTGGACCAACATTCCACAGGCAACAATCAACAACCTAATCAACTCTATGCGAAGGAGATGTGTTGCACTGCGAGAGGGAAATGGTGGTCACACCAGAAACTGACTGGTTTTCGGACCGCACCAGACCCTCCTAAAACAGTAAACTGCACATTTTAGAGTGGCCTTTTATTGTGGCCAGCCTAAGGCACACCTGTGCAATAATCATGCTGTTTAATATGATGCTCGCCTTCAAAATTTCTCGAGGGCTGCACCATTCCTGTGGAACTCGCTTCCCTCCTCAGTTAGATGCTCACCCAGTCTCCACTCCTTCAAAAAATCGTTAGAAACACACTTATTCATAAAAGCGTATCAATTAAACTGTTAATAGCTCCCAACTGATTCCTCTTCTGCAACTGTCACTAGTCTAATACTATCCTTATCTTTTGTGTCATTTTACCTCACTCCCTCTAGCATGTAGCTCATTGAGCAGGGCCCTCAACCCCTCTGTTCCTGTGTGTCCAACTTGTCTGGTTACAACTACATGTCTGTTCGTCCACCCATTGTAAAGCGCTGCGGAATTTGACGGCGCTCTATAAATATAATAATAATAATCAGCATCTTGATATGCCACACCTGCGAGTTGGATGGATTATCTTGGCAAAGGTGAAGTGCTCACTAACACAGATTTGTGAACAATATTTTAGAGAAATATGCCTTTTGTGTACATATAAAAAGTCTTATATCTTTGAGTTCAGCTCTTGAAAAATGGGGGCAAAAACAAAAGTGTTGTGTTTATAATTTTGTTCAGTATATGTTCATAAGGTTTTGTAAAAATGTACAGGTAACATTTGTTGTTATTGTCTATGTATTTTGGCTAATGAATACTATAGCCATGCTGCCGCCCAAGAATAGTGGGAGTTTAACCCCTTAAGGACCAAACTTCTGGAATAAAAGGGAATCATGACTTGTCACACGTCATGTGTCCTTAATGGGGTTAAGAGCAGGGCTTAATTCTTTCCTTTTTTTCAATTCTTTATTTTTGTTATGCATTAATACATCATGGAAATCAAACATTTGCAAGCTATTGGTCATTGCATAAAGTGACATCTAGCATATATCATAATGAGGAAACTGCACAAATTGTTGTTAAGGTAAAGAAAGTCATGAAGAACACAGTGCATTTTTAGATACAATGGTAATATTATGGTAATCTTACATGCCTACAAGGGTGTTCTACACAAGATTCTTCTAGCTAAGAGTATTTATTGTCTAGACATGAGGAGTAAGTAAAGAAGATCAGGCTAGGCTTGCATGACTACATAGAAACAGTAATTCAGCCGAAAAATAATTGAAGCCCTTCTAGACATTAAATTAAAGAGATAGGCTAGATATAGTTGAAGTTAAGCATGCTGAACTAACTTATAAAACAGGATTTATACCACTGGAACTTAGGATAATTCGTAGTGCTGCACTATACCTAAGTGAGATAATAGTACACAAAATATAAACATAGAAAAACAGAAAGCTTTTCAAAGATGACACGATCAAAAATGGCATCCACCTTCCACACAGAATTTCATGTGTCAGACTGCGGGCCCACGGTCACTTCAACAAACTCCCCAAGGTAGTAGGCCTAAAGAGCATGCATGAAAGGCCAAAAGGGCAGCCAGGGTACAACAGGGAGCAGGGCATTCCTCCAGCCCCAGGCCCTTGTGAATGCCGACATCCTCTGTCCACAGAGGGGCAATTGGGAGATGTGGGTGGCATCTGCCACCAGCGGTGTATGATCTTCCTTCTGCGTGGTCGATGCCAAGATGTCAAGCCTCTGGTGGCTTTCGGCCTAGGTAGGCAGTCAGTAGAGGGGTGGGGCACTTGGGTGAGTGCGTCACCCAAAGGTGGCCCTTCCGTCGCAATCTGTGAGCCTCTGGCCCCTTCGTCCACTGTATGGTCAGGGTGGCTGTGGTACGATCCTGCAGCTTTTCCCAGAAAAACTGGAAGATAACATCCAGCCTGGATTTGATGGAGTCCTGGTAAGGCCCATGAGACCGGTCTATCGCTTGCGAGGCATGTAAAAGGGCCTCCGCCATCTTGTGTGGTCGGGCTGCAGCAAGACTTCAGCTGGGAACTGTAGGTAAGTGCAGCAGGGATATCGTGAGGCAATCCAGTGAGGACTGGGATAACCCCCACCGGTCCAGGGGGGTAAGTTGAAGGATAGAAGCCTAGCACACAGATACATAGACACATACACAGAGACACACACACATACATTAACACACACACATGCAAAATATTTTAGTCACTCTCCTGTTACCTGCCTTTTAGGTGCCGGAGGGTCACTTCCCTGGGGTCCAGTGGCTCAGGTTGATGGGAGTCAGAGTTCCCACTCTGACTCCCTTTGCTTCCTGGTGGTTGCTGGGAGGAGTGACTGCGCCAGTCACTTCCTCCCAGCGTCTGACATCATCAGAGGGGGCCCGGTCGCGCTATTACTGGGCCCACTCTGATGATGATCTTAATTTTCATCGGGTGGCCCTAGCAGCATGGGCCACCCGACGGGCCCGTTCACCTGCGGCCCCGGCAATTATACTGCCGGGGCCGCAAAGGATGGCGGTTACCCGGCCACAGGGGTCCGCAGGGCGGCTGGTTCCCCTGGAATGATGGGCCCGGTCACAGCTGTGACCGCGGTATGTACGCCGCTGCACCTGTCATGGTTGAATATATTTGTTACCTGTTGTGTATTACATTTATATATGTGTGTGTGTATGTAAATAAATATATATATATATATATATATATATATATATATATTTGTATATTGTATTTTTTTTGTAATTGTACCCTATTGTAACAAAGCAATGTTTTGTAGACCCAGGTCATACTTGAAAACAAGAGAAATCTCAATGTATCCTTCCTGGTAATATTTTATAAATAAATAAATATATATATCAGGTCCTCACTTAACACGTTTTGCCGTAGCTTTCTCACTTTTGCTTAAGAAAGTACTTTTTAAAATTTAGAATATCCAGTTCTTTCATTTTTATTTTTTTATTTTTTTTAAAAGTCGCCTAACGATCTGGAATTTATTCTAGTGGCTGTCTGGTAGAAGGCCAATGGAGGTTGACTTAACACTGCAAGGTAATTATTGTAGTTTATCAAAAACTGCAATAATTACCATTGCAGGGTTAAGGGACATGTTACACTGCACCCAAACCACTTTAATGAGCTGAGGTGGTCTGGGTGTCTATAGTGTTCCTTTAAGTGAATGAACAACATTGTGTCAGTGCAGCTACAACTAATTGTGAAACAAATGTGCGGGAAGAAGTATATACTGCCATATCAGGTACCAGTTTCAATGTATTTATTCTTAAGAAGAGACCTGAAATTTGTATATAGAAACTGATGTAAACATTTCAGTTTATAAAAACTGGTAAAAGATCTTATTTTCTATATAGCCCTATTGATTCCTGGAACACAAGTTGCTTAATTTAAAAGAATTTCGGTGTTTCAGCATTTTCATCTCTTTTCGTATGATGTTAATAATCTTTCACAATGTGTTGGTACCATACTGATGATGATTTTCTGTTTATCCATTTTATGTTTAGAAAAAAATATTTCATTTTCTTTAAACAATGTTGCCCACCAGGGCTCTACATGTCAGCAGCTATATTACTAGCCTTTAAAGTGCTCACTACGTGATGTCTTTGTAGAGTGAAAGCAAAGTTTCTATACTTTCTCAAGAACATCAAACTTCTTTTTTTTCATATCTCAACGTACTGAAGAGTATTTAAGTTTGTGTTCACCCCAGTATCGGAAAAAAAAAAGATTTCCCATCAAATACTGTCATAATGACTGTGTTGTGGGCAGAAGAATGGAAAGTAGGAAGAGTAGGTACTAGGGTTCATGCTGCTCATTCATTTTGGAAAAAAAGTGGTTGCAGTGGTGTCTGGGCAAGAAGAAATTTTGAGCACTCTATTGGATCATGCTGAATTTTCAACAGAAAGGTCAATGATGTTAAATTGCATGTACAATATAATTTTTATTTCATTGCCTGATTTTTTTTATGGTATGGGAAATTTTGGTTTATTGATATTAAAATTGTAGGCCAAATAGTTTAAATATGGAAAAGTGTCATATCTGAGATTTCCAGAAAAAAATGTTGCTCTGATTTCATCCATGTGTCTTCTTTAATTGTTATCTATATTGTAAATCTAAAGGGCATTTGCAAGGCATCTGTAAACCTTTGTACGTGTTTAAAATTCTAGTATTCCTCTTTTATTTATGTATCTTTTTCCGCTTATATATTGAGTCAAAAAACATCCTATATTTCTTTTCATTCAATTATTTTTCTTTATAAATAATTCTTGTCTAATTTACAAACTGGGCAATTATGCCTAGTTATTTTTTTATTTTATTTTATTATAGTTTTTGGGGGGCGTTGATTGCTTTAGATGTGTCTAGATATCTCATGTAACCTGTTATAACAGATTTGTTTCCTTTTCTTTTGGACTTTAACAGTGGGCAAGGAATCCAGATGTATGTGTTACAAGCTATATCTTGTCTGTGATAGGAACTAATCAAACTAATCATTAGAATTATTAATCCCCATTCTGAGTGAAACATCTTTTAACTACCGGTATATAAATTCACCTGTAGATAATATTTTCAATCTAATATTAGGTATTTATCTTCTCAACAACAATCAAGTTTCCATTGTCCTAATAAACCATTCTAAGTACTGCTAACATTATATTTTGAATAGTAATGATAGTGTATGCATATCCTTCTTTGATATGTTTGTGAAATGCTGTACCTTTTATAGGTGTTATGACTGGAAACTGCACGGCGTTCAATGCTACCATCAAGACGTGCCAAGTATATGCCTGGTGTCCCGTGGAGGATGATACCTATGTCCCTAAGTATGGTTCATTTTATATCTCTTTATCTTTCCATATTTGAAAAACCAAAACTGACATCAATGATTAAAAGAGAATAGAATCCAAACTTAAAATTAAAAACATAAAACTTGATATTATTTTTAGCATTTCATGGAACGAATGTGGAAGTTACTGGATTTATGAAATAACAATCAAATAACTGAAAAAATGAGGCTTATTCACTTAACACTGAATTGACGTGAATTGAAAATCAAATTAAAAGTAAAATGTAAGCCAAATTAACCGAATTGTAAAAATTATTCAACTCCATTACTGTCACTGCTTTGATGCAATAAGCAAAAATAAACTTCTGCTTAGTTAATAAAACCCAGATTATCTACAGTATAAATGAGAACGACCTTTTCTCCCATCTTGACAAATGTAAGAGATACATTAATGGGCTGGGATAATTATGGGAAACAAAAAGGGTTGAGGGGTGAGGGAAGTAAGATACACTAAAGAGGTGTATACACACAAAGGGATAAAAGGAGTAAAGAGTTTAAAAAGAGTTTGTCTTCGCCTGTGTAGCCAAAAATCCTTGAATGGCCCTGACAATGCTGCACCATCGGATGCCTGCCCCTTAATACAGACACCAAAGGTGCATGCACTTCCAATAAGGGGCGAGCATTAATCCCCATGATAGAGGCTTGATTGAGTTTTACCATAATAGGTTGTTGAGTTTTACTATAAAGCCAGTGGAAAAGGGAGTATAGATTGAGACACCATATCATAACCTAAAGAATAAAAAGGGCAAATCTCAAAACTAAGGTAGAAGTCACATCAGCTCTAGGTTTAATAGCATTATTACAATATGTGATAAGTGCTGCATAATCCAGATCACTATTATGAATGTATATACAGTATGTCATTTATGCATTTGTGGTGGCATATAACTAAGCAAAATTATCTGTTTGTGCTCCCTGGCTAGGATACAAAATCTATTGCTGAGCCTTAATAGCTGAGCTTAAAACTGGATTTTTCAAGTTTTCTTTTTCAAACCAATCTGTGCAATTCCCTGTTGATTCCTGAATAACTCCGTATGTGTTTACTGAATAACTCTGTATGTGTTACTAACAGAGTGTTGGCCGTGACACCAGTTCCCTACTTAGTAAAACCAAGTGCTCACATACCTTACAAATGTAATTGTGTTTTTTTTCCAGGCCTCCATTACTTGTAGAAGCCGAAAACTTTACTCTTTTTATTAAAAACAGCATCAGTTTCCCTAATCATCATGTCAGCAGGTTTGTATGATGTCACTGCAAACATTTAATATGAAATAAACACTGTTTATCTATAAGCCATTGTTTTTCCCCTGTATTCAACAATCTCACATTCCACAATGCTGCAAGGGCAGCACAAAACCAGGATACACCACTGGACATACTGAGACACATACACAGGCACATACACAGACAAACATACTGACTGACATACTGACTCACACAGATACATATATTGACACACCTACTGACACACACAGATACATATACTGACACACACACAGACACGTACACTGGTAGACATACTGACACACACTGACAGATATACAGGCACATATACAAACATACTGACACAAACACATACACTGATCGACATACTGACGCACATACATAGGCACATATACTGACAGACATGCTGACACACACACACTGACAGACACACTGACACCCACATACATTCACAAACACTAACAGACATACTGACACACTAAAAAAAGAACATTTTTAAACCCACCCTCCAGCTTCCTACCTTTTGCTGGCTTCCCTGGGGTCCAAGTGTGGTGGTGACTGAGGCTGATGGGAGTGAGGAGCCTCTATCCTCACTGCAGCCTCGTCTCCCCCTCCCTCGCGATGACTCCTGCCAGCTTCCCTGCAGCTCCTCTCTTTATAAAAGGAAGTGACTTGCGGCTTTCACTTCCTCCCAGCCAGCTGCCAGAAAGCAAGGGGCTCGGTCGTGGTGTTAATGGGCGACAGCGCCCGACCGGGCCCCTGCTGATACTAAGTTCAGTGCATTAGTATTTGTATACATAGCTGAATGTATGCACTAATCAACCACAGAACTCTATTCATCAATTGGACTATTATTGTTCATTGGATTTTAATACTTTATATTCATATTTTACCGTGCTAATTTTTCCTCATATGTTATGCACTGCCTTCATCTAGTATATATTAAACCCTTCTACACTCCTGATTTTTAACTAGAATTGTTTTAGTCCTTTTTTATCCTTTTTTTTATTTTGGGTTTTAAGTGGGAGCCCTCACATTTCAGTAGTATGTTGTTTTATTATTCCATTATTTTCTTGTATTTTTGAGGGGTTTTAATATATTATCTATTAGACGTTCTCATACTTCTTTTGCTCATGTCTGTAATATCACTGCCTACCTTAAAGGACCACTCTAGTGCCAGGATAGCATACTCGTTTTCCTGGCACTAGAGTGCCCTGAGGGTGCCCCCACCCTCAGGGACCCACTCCTGCCCGGCTCTGGAAAGGGGAAAGGGGTAAAAACTTACCTTTTTCCAGCGCTGTGCGGGGAACTCTCCTCCTCCTCTCCGCCTCCGTTCCTCCCCGTCGGCTGAATGCGCACGCGCGGCAAGAGCTGCGCGCGCATTCAGCCGGTCACATTGGAAAGCATTCATAATGCTTTCCTATGGACGCTTGCGTGCTCTCACTGTGAATTTCACAGTGAGAATCACGCAAGCGCCTCTAGCGGCTGTCAGTGAGACAGCTACTAGAGAATTAGGGGGAAGGCTTAACTAATTGATAAACATAGCAGTTTCTCTGAAACTGCTATGTTTATAAAACAATTAGTTAACCCTAGCTGGACCTGGCACCCAGACCACTTCATTAAGCTGAAGTGGTCTGGGTGCCTAGAGTGGTCCTTTAACATTGATATGATATCAATCACATCTAAGTATTGCATATTTATCTTGTCTAATAATCCAACTACAATCTTCAATCATTTAAGAAGTGCCTTAAAACTAATTTCTTTAGGAAAGCTTATGGCCTCCCAGACTAACCTCTACCTCACATACCTGTCTCTTGCTCTCTCTTATAGGGCAGCACTCTACTCTCTCCTCCAGCTCTGCTTCACACCCACCTTATTTGATTGCTATTTCCTGTCCCAATATGTTTTATACCCCACCTCCTATAGACTGTAAGCTCGATTGAGCAGGGCCCTCTTCAACCCTTCGTTTCTGTAAGTTTTCTTGTAATTGTCCTATTTATAGTAAAATCCCCCCCTCTAATAATATTGTAAAGCGCTACGGAATCTGTTGGCGCTATATAAATCGCAATAATAATAACTAGCTCATGTGATTTGAGCGAATACCTTTTTTACGTGTATCTGAAAAAAGGAAAATCATGTATGATAATAATTAGGCAAATATATCCTCCATTCTAACTTTGTACAGGAAGTTTTTTTTTTCTATGCATTATTGTAATCTCTCATAATTTCATATGTGATAATATGTAATAATATTCTGCTGTCTGTCTCTGACTGTTTTTTTCTGTGTAATATTGTAATTTCTCATAATTTGGGTTACTTTTTTTTTCTTCAGGCAGAATTTAGTAGAATCTGTAACCAGCTCATATCTTCAGACATGTATATATGACAAAGACAAAGATCCATTATGTCCTGTGTTTCGATTGGGATACGTAGTTGCACAGACAGGACAGAAATTCAGTGATATAGCATACAAGGTATTGTGTTTACCTAAACAATTCCTTCAAGATTTGACATGTGTTATAAAAATAATGAAGAATACATTCAAATTTATGTGAGGTTCTCTTAAGCATTTCTTTAAAAAAAAAAAAAAAAATCAAACAAAACATTAAAAAAAAATTATGTGTGTTTTTATATGAGAAGCATGTGTTTTGTGCATACACTGATCTACCACAACATTAATACCACCTCCAGAAGAATAATACAAAATACATACATTAGGTGGAGTACTAAAAGTATAACTGGTACATAGGTCTGTAGAACAAGACCATAAAAAAGGCAAACGTGCAGAAACGTCTACAGATATATGCTGTGCATAATAATAATAATAATAATAATATCGGGGACACATTCACAATATATGCACCTGGCTCGTGTGTTAAGTGCAGCAGGACAATTGCAGGAGGTCCTATGCCTTCTTCTGGTTGATATTGTGTAGCTGTATGAACAAAAAGAATCCCATTTAACAAACAGTACTGTAGTATACAAACAAGATAAGTGTAAGCATGGTAAAATAAAAAAAGCTGGGCATAAGGGCGGGGCCTAACATCTAAAATGGCCGGACGTGTTTTCCTGTAGCACCCTAGATTCAGGCTGAAAACAAGCAATTATAAGCAAAAATTTCTGCTTACAATCATCTTGATCTACCAGGAGCCATCTGTACAGCACAGCACACTCTCCTGAGCCTGAAGCTGAGAGATTTCTTGCATACCACACACGTCCAAGTCTGAGACCTACTGAGACAGTGGCGCGGACGAGTGGGAGAAGCGACCGATCTCCCTGCGCGGCTCTCGACATTAGACGGTAACAGCCTTGTACCCTTCTCCCCTTGGACCGGTGGGGGTTATCCCGGACCCCTCTGGGTCAGGGGACTCTATACTTGCCACTCTATCCGAGGTGTCCTGTACAGCTCTCAGACGATCCAACATGGCGCACGCCACTCTTTTAGACACACATGGTGTGAGTTCAACTCAGAGGGATCTCCACAGCTTTGCAGGGAACTGCCTGTTGCTGCTTGATGAGCTCTTTCAACACTTCTGGCTTACCTTACAGCACCGTAGCACAGCTGCTCAATCTCAGCAGGCAATGAGACACTGGAGCCATGTACAGCCGGAGGGGCCTCCTCAGGGCAAAAGGCATGTGAACCAACCCAAGCAACCCGTTGCTAGCCTACCTGGGCCGAGAGCCAGACGAGGCTCACCTGCCTTACATCGCTCACTCAGGTGAAAGATTACCGGCGAGAAGCGGAGACTACCATCTAGATCCTCCGTCCCCCTACAGAAGAAGTTAGACTTGGATTTTAACAGTTTCCTGGTCTGTGAACTAAAGATGTTGACCCTCGTGCAGGCCCTCCGGTGTACAATCTTCCCTGGCTGTGAAGCTGCTTTGCCAGTAATGGGAGTCAGCTTATTTGAAACAGGGGACTGCCGCTTCAGCTATTTTCCTGCTTGACAGTGGCGGGCAATAACCTACTATTAGCACTATGTTGATTCTCATGAAAGTGGTATGGTACTATTTAGCTGTGTCCTACTCCAGAGGATCTTATGACTTTTTTAAGTATGCTTTCTGACCCACTCTCCGATGCACTGTACTATTAGCCTGCATGACAGCACTCCTGATATGATTTCCCTGATAAGTGCAACTGCATCTAACCATGTTTCTTAAATAGCATATTAATAGCATATTAGGCATGATATATTTAATCCCTACAAAATGTGCAGTTAAAAACATGTTCTACTACAGCCATGTAATTTATCTTGTTATGTGTAACTCCGTTGATATGCCATAAAGAGCTTGTAAACTAATCTCTGCACGAAAAAATAAAGAATTAATTTTTTTTAAAAATGTTTTAAAGATAAATGTAAGCATAGATACATTAATGTGATTCCAAATGGTCAGTAAGCACATTAAACTGTTGCTTGAGTATTCTAGAATTTTATACCTTTTGGGTTGTAATCATTGTTTACTGGTAAACATAACGATGAAATAAAACAAGTATTTTAAAGTAAGAGAATGATAAAACGAAAAATATAAAATCCAAGTAATCCAATGGCTAATGCCAAAAAAGACCTTATCCAAGGGCTTCTTCAGTTGATATATATCCATAGGAGTCTCTATTTTAAAATGCTTGCTTTTAATATCTTCTGGTCCTTCAATCTTCAGGCAACCAAGTTGTCCTTCCTTGCTCCACTTTTGGTAGATTCTAACCACTGCTTACTGGGAACACCCCACAAGACTTGCCGTTTTGAAGATGCTCTGACCCAGTCGTTAAGCCATCACTATTTGGCCCTTGTCAAAGTCACTCAGATCTTTTCTCTTGCCTATTTTTCCTGCATCCAATGCATGAAATTCAAGAACTGACTGTTCACTTGCTGTCTAATATATCCCACCCCTTGACAGGTGCCATTCTAATGATATATAATCAATGTTATTTACTTCACCTGTCAGTGGTTTTAATATTGTGGCTGGTCAGTGTATATTTGAAACACTTAATTGTGGAATAAGTTGCTATTGCACATCTCCTGTCTTAATATATGCATAATGCACCTAAAATGTAATATTGATTCAGGGCACAAAATGTCCTCTAGCCATTGGTGGATATCGCATGGATTTTCCAGGCTTGCCAGTAACTGTTAAGGCCTGGTTAGTAGCATAGGACTTGATATTTGAAGCCCTGATGATAAAAATTATTGTAGTATGTAAATGATCTTTATAATTTTTGCTTTGTTCTTAATGTTTTAATGAAGTAACCTATTTTCCCCCTCAGGGTGGAACAGTTGTCATTGTCATAGACTGGCATTGTGACCTAGACTGGCCTGCGAGGTTCTGCAAGCCTTCATATCATTTTCACGGACGTCATGATGAAAACCCTGCTTCACGGGGCTTTAATTTCAGGTATAGCAGCTGAAGAATGTATTTTGGTTTATTTCCTTATTTAAAAGAACACTGCAGTGATAGGAATAGTAATATTACTTAAGCAATATTATGCCAGCTATTTTTAAAGTAATTGTGTCTTATACTGCTGATGAAAAAAAATAAACACATTTATTTTTACTAGAATGTTCTACAAAAAACTCCATGTTTGAGTTATCATTAATAAGAAATCTGTCTGATTTACAAATTTCACTTGCGTATCTGTCTGATTCACCCCTACCAGAGAGCTTTCCTGGAATTGTTCAAAATTTGCCACATTTGTTTTACTAGTCATGACCGCTGTATTACTTGATGTATTAAAGGGACACTCTTGGTACCACAACCACTACAGTGTGTTTTATTGGTTATGGTGTCAGGAGTGTCCTAGAACCATCCACCAGTATGGTGTCAAATTGTTTAGGAACTGAAACATAGAAACATAGAAACATATAATGTGACGGCAGATAAGTACCATTCGGCCCATCTAGTCTGCCCAATTTTCTAAATACCTTATCTTATAGTTAGGATAGCCTTATGCCTATCCCACGCATGCTTAAATTCCTTTACTGTGTTAACCTCTACCACTTCAGCTGGAAGGCTATTCCATGCACCCACTACCCTCTCAGTAAAGTAATACTTCCTGATATTATTTTTAAACCTTTGCCCCTCTAATTTAAGACTATGTCCTCTTGTTGTGGTAGTTTTTCTTCTTTTAAATATGGTCTCCTTTACTGTGTTGATTCCCTTTATGTATTTAAATGTTTCTATCATATCCCCCCTGTCTCGTCTTTCCTCTAAGCTATACATGTTAAGATCCTTTAACCTTTCCTGGTAAGTTTTATCCTGCAATCCATGAACCAGTTTAGTAGCCCTTCTCTGAACTCTCTCTAAAGTATCAATATCCTTCTGAAGATACGGTCTCCAGTACTGCGGATAATACTCCAAGTGAGGT
The DNA here is from genome assembly GCF_036172605.1 of Pelobates fuscus. Taxonomy (NCBI): domain Eukaryota; kingdom Metazoa; phylum Chordata; class Amphibia; order Anura; family Pelobatidae; genus Pelobates; species Pelobates fuscus. Next base: position 280,322,854 of record NC_086317.1, read on the forward strand.
CTCACCAGTGTTCTGTACAATGGCATGAGCACTTCCCTCTTTCTACTGCTAATACCTCTCCCTATACAACCAAGCATTCTGCTAGCATTTCCAGCTGCTCTATTACATTGTCTGCCTACCTTTAAGTCATCTGAAATAAATCCCTTTCCTCAGATGTTGAGGTTAGGACTCTATCAAATATTCTGTACTCTGCCCTTGGGTTTTTACGGCCAAGATGGATTATCTTGCACTTATCCACATTAAATGTCAGTTGCCACAACTCTGACCATTTTTCTAGTTTACCTAAATAATTTCCCATTGGCTTATCCCTCCTGGAACATCAACCCTGTTACATATCTTAGTATCATCAGCAAAAAGACATACCTTACCATCAAGACCTTCTGCAATATCACTAATAAAAATATTAAAGAGAATGGGTCCAAGTACAGATCCCTGAGGTACCCCACTGGTGACAAGCCCAAGCTTCGAATATACTACATTGACTACAACCCTCTGTTCTACATACCTACCTTCTTTTGTTTTTAATCTAACTAATGCTTGTTTTACTTTCCTTTTCTCTGTTTGACACTTACACTTGCTTAGTGTGCTGTAGTGGATATGGTACCTAAAGAGTCCAGGTAGTGTTTCAACAGAGACTTTACTAATTTAATGGGTTAATGGGTAGTTATAGCTGAAGTTTTTATCAATAACATAATCTTGAACACAAGGTTTTATGAAAGTTTAATATGACATCATCATTTTTTTTAACCATACCCCAGATTTGATGCAGAATAACCACCTAGTTTTTTTTGTTTAATCTTTCATTTCATTCAGCCACTTATATGTAAAATTGCACAGCATTTGATTATATTAGAATTACATCATGTAGTCTCTGGTTCTCTGGAACATGTTGTAAATTATTTATCATATATATTTTATTGATGAAAGGCATGCAAGATATTTCAAGGAAGATGGAAAAAACAAAAGAACATTATTTAAAGTATTTGGCATTCGGTTTGACGTCTTGGTTAATGGAGAGGTAATTTTTATACTATAAAATAATCTCAGAAACCACATTTAAATGCTTTTACACCACATGGTTTCTACTTCAGTCGTCAGGTTCAAGTCAAGTGCTGAGTTATCTTCAGTCCCCCTGCTTTGTGCGGAGATACCATTTAGGACTTCATCCCTCTTTCACTATTTCTGAATATGTCAGAAGAGGAGGAAGCCTGGGGACACCACATAATACTTTATACTTAACACCTCATGATTTTTATTCAAAAATTAAACCAATAAATTAAAGATATTTTTTTATAAATGTACATATTTATACACAGACTTGCTAGCTTGTCAATGGTGAGCAAAGAGGGGTGAATGCAGGGTTGTCTTAACAGCATTATAGGCCCCGGGCAAAACAGTGCACTGGGACCCTACCAACACAACCGCTCACAGTAATGAAAATGTAAATTATCATTGAAATAAAAGCTTATATTTATTGGTACCTACAACAAAATCAATGTTTAAACATCAAAAACATGCTGTACAGCATAGATTAATCCACATAAACGTTTGGACAACATAACATGAGCCTTGAAGTTATTACAATCAATACATGTACGTTGTTTTCATCAAGGTCAAGAAATGTATGTGCAACAACAAGGTCGCATGTACAGATAACAGCTGATACTGAGGTGATTAGTCCATATAAACATTTTAATTAAGGTGGTTGGTAAGCCCATGGGGCCCTTATGCTCAGACAACTGCCCAGCGTGCCTATTCGTTAAGACAGCCCTGGGTCCATGTGGTGCATTCTCTGCAACTCCTGAGTATTCTGCTTACAGTCACTCACCCAACTAACTTTTTAACAGCATGTATGGCTGTAAAGTGAACCCACCCTGTCTCTCTCATCAGCCCCCATTTTGTTACATTAAAGGGACACTACAGTCATCTTAACAACTGCAGCTTATTGTATTTGTTCTGGTGAGTATAATCATTCTCTTCAGACTTTTTTGCAGTAAACACTGTCTTTTCAGAGAAAATGCAGTGTTTACAGCGTAGATATAGCTCCACTGGTCACTCCTCAGATGGCTGCTAGAAGTGCTTCCTGGGTCATTGCTGCACAGTGTGACTGACATTCAGTATCTCGTCCCTCTGCACGGAGACACTGAACTTTCCTCATAGAGATGCATTGATTCAATACATCTCTATGAGGAGATGCTGATTAGTCAGGGCTTATGGGCATCCGCAGGAATTTTTCCAGGGGGGGGCATAATTATAATGACATCCATGTTTGGCTGCTTTTTGACAGGTTCATGAAGGGGAGGGGCATAGTCATTATCACATAAAGCCAGGGTGAACAGCGTTTTCACAACTATGGTGTCAGGAATATATGTATGTATTCCTGACACTATAGTGTTCCTCTAATCAAATTAAAGGAAAATTCTGTTCACCATAACATTTTCATCTAAATGAAAATGCTATGATGCCAGGAGGCCCCTGGGTGCTCTCTTTTCTTTAAGGGGTTAAACCTCTCTCAAGTGGTTTAACCTCAAAGATTTCCTTAATCTCCAGGTCGCTCAGTGGTATTCGGCTTCTGAAACAGAGTTTCAGGAAGTGCAGATTGACGTCAGGCATGGGTGCCACTGATTGGCTAGAGTCAGCTGACACTCTAAGTCAATCGCTAGTTCCCGGTTCATAAAAATGTTTACCTTTTTGTGAATGGGGAGCTACTGATTGGCTTAGAGTGCCAGCTGACCGCTCTAGCCAATCAGCGACACCCGTACCCAACGGCACTCTGTGTTTTCTGACACTCAGTAAAGAAAAGACACATTAACACTGAGATTTTTTTTTACCTGGGAAGATGAGAAGGTCCAAAGTTTCCCTGCCAGGCCCAGGTTCCAAAGCCTTTTGATGTGGTGTCTAGAATAAAGTGGAGGGATAAATTCACATATCCTTCTTGCTCAAATCTCCTTTTCTTCTTCTTCATTTGACACAGTATTCTTATTCTTCAGACACTGTCTTCTCTCCTCCTTGCTTCTTTTGCTCCTTTACCTTTCTGCTACTTTCTGCTTCTTTTGCGCCCTTCTGCTCTTTTCTCTTTCTGATCCCTTTGTGCTCCTTGGAGACCCATTCTGCTCCTTCTCCTACTTTACCTTTGTGCTCCTTCTGCCCCTTCCAGCTCATTGCTGCCCCTTTCTGCTCCTTGCAGTCCCTTCATGCTAATTTCTGTTCCTTCTCCTACTTTACCTTCCTTCACCTTGCTGCCCTTTCTGCTCCTTGCTATTTCTTTCTGCTCCTTCTCCTACTTTATCTTTGTGTTCCTTATGATTTCTTTCTGCCCCTTTACCTTCCTGTTCATCTGTACCTTTCTGCTCCTTTTCCTACTTTACCTTTGTACTCCTTCTGCCCCTTCCAGCTCATTTCTACTCCTTGCAGGTCCTTTTCTGCTCCTTCTTCTACTTTACCTTTGTGCTCCTTCTGATTCTTTCTTCTCCTTTACCTGTGTGCTTCTTCTGTCTCTTCCTGCCCCTTTCTTCTCCTTGCAGACCCCTCCTGCTGCTTGCACACCCTTCTGGCTGCTTGCAGACCATTCCTGATTCTTGCTGCCCCCTCCTGTTCGTTTCTATTCCTTTCTGCTCATTCTCCTACTTTACCTTTGTGCGCCTTCTGCCCCTTCTAGCTCCTTTCTACTCATTGCTGGCCCTTTCTTCTCCTTCTTCTACTTTACCTTTGTGCTCCTTCTGATTCTTTCTGCTCCTTTACCTTTGTGCTCCTTCTGTCCCTTCCTGACCCTTTCTTCTCCTTGCAGACCATTTCTGCTGCTTGCAGACCCTTCCGGCTCCTTGCAGACCCTTCCTGCTTCTTGCTGCCCCTTCCTGATCCTTGCTGCCTCTCCCTGTTCATTTCTATTTCTTTCTGCTCCTTCTCCTTCTTTAACTTTGCGCTCCTTTGGCCCCTTCCAGCACCTTCCTGCCCCTTTCTACTACATGCAGCCCTTTCCACCTCCTGGCTGACCCTTTCTGCTTCTTCTTCTACTTTACCTTTGTGCTCCTTCTGATTCTTTCTTCTCCTTTACCTTTGTGCTCCTTTTGTCCCTTCCTGCCCCTTGCAGACCCATCCTTCCTTTGCAGACCATTACTGCTCCTTGCAGACCCTTCCTGCTCCTTGCTGACCCTTCCTGCTCATTTCTGCTCCTTCTCCTACTTTACCTTTGTGCTCATTTTGCCCCTTCCAGTGCCTTGCTGCCCCTTTCTGCTCTTTGCTGCCCTTTCCAGCTCCTTGCTGCCCCTTTCTGCTCCTTCTCCTACTTTACTTTTGTGCTCCTTCTGATTCTTTCTGCTCCTTTACCTACCTTTGTGCTCCTTCTGTACCTTCCTGACTCCTTTTGCTCCTAGAAGCCCCTTCCATCTCCTTGCAGACCCTTCCTGCTCCTTGCTGCCCCTTCCTGCTCCTTACAACCCCGTCCTGCTCCTTACAGCCTCTTCCTGTTTCTTGCTAAATCTCTCTGCTCCTTGCAGACTCTTCCTGCTCCTTGCAGAACCTTTCTTCTTCTTTCAGACCCTTCTTTCTAATATCTGTTCCTTTCTGCTCCTTCTCCTACTTTACGTTTGTGCTCCTTCTGCCCCTTCCAGCTCATTGCTGACACTTTCTGCTCCTTAATGTCCCTTCCTGCTCATTTCTGTTCCTTCTCTTTTCTGCTCCTTCTCCAACTTTACCTTCCTGCTCATTGCTGACCCTTCCTGCTTCACTTCCCTGATTATGGGCTGCCCCCCCATCCCTCCACACTTACCTGATCTGTAGGCTGCCCCCCCCCCCCATCCCTCACTTACCTGATCTGTAGGCTGTCTCTGCAGTCTGGGAGTTGCTGCCTGCATGTGCTGCTCCCCTGCGTTTTCAGTCAGGAGAGAGAAGAAGGGATAAAATGTAGCTTTCTATCCCTGCCTCTCTCCACACACAGCGCCACCTACTTGCCGGTATTGCAGCGTATTAGCACTCTTTAAAGAAAAATACCGGCACAAACTGAAAAATCCAGGGGGGATGCCCATATCAGGGCTGTGTCTCTTTCCCATAGGATTGGCTGAGACTGGATCTCCCTCCTTGACAGTCTCAGCCAATCCTATGGGAAAGCATTGTGATTTGTGCAGGGAATCACTTCTGATGATGTCAGCCAAGCAAGCAGATCAGGGGCAGAGCCAGCAGCAGCAAATGTGAATACAAGTAAGATTTTTCTATATTTAGGGAGGCAATAGGGTGAGGAGGGCTGGATGGTGGTTTTAACACTACAGAGTCAGCAAAATGTGTTTGTGTTCCTGACCCCATAGTTTTCCTTTAGCTTGTCAAGAACCCTGTCAAATACTCCCAACCTGTTACTTACCGTCACCTTGTCAAGTTCACCCAGCCGCACACCCTGTAACATACTCCATATAGCCATAAACAGCAACACACCTAATCACATTAATCCAACTGAATTATGTATTGCATTAAGTTTGAAGAAAAGTTTGGATTCACTTTTTACTCTCAGTTTAGTAAATAACTCTCACTTCTGTCCCTGATTTAAATAAAAAAATATGTGTTATTTTTTCTTAGCACACTAATGTAGAATAGGATAAAAAGTGAATTTTAAAAAAAAAATTGGGCATTCAATGATTAGAAGATTTATTACATATACATTCTTGTTTATTATTTTTTATAGGGAGGCAAGTTCGACATCATTCCAACAATGACAACAATTGGCTCAGGAATTGGTATTTTCGGAGTAGTAAGTAGAGATAATATTAATCTTGCTATTATTAGTGTAGTTAGAACATACTGATGATTTATGTAAACAAACTAACTTTTAGTAATAGTACAAAAAAAATTAACTGTTATTGCCAACTTGTAACTACAGCATCCGTATACAATGCCTCAAAGATGCCCAGTAAATCAGACACTGTGTGCTCTTCCTCCCAACTGTATCCCCTGTTGTTGCGCTCATAAGGACTACTGGGCATCCCTCTGGCACTGTGCTCTTTGGAAGTTGACCCTATTAGTCCAAGCAGAGCTGGCAGGAGTTAGAAATAAACTTTGTTGGAGGAAGTATTTCTTTTTCACCTTTCAGCTTACCTTGAAATTTTGTTCCTGATAAAGCAAATCACTCCATACACTGATGTTAAAAATGGGCTGCCGTCATGCTTAATGCAATTTTCACATTGTGGAGATTAGCTCCTTTTGCTGAAACTTGTAGGGAAACAGGCATCTGGGCTCAAGAGTTGGATTCTCCAGGTGTTAAGCGTTGGAGTTTGGTAGTGACCAAATTGGTAAAAGGAGTCATCAAATTTTCCTTTTGACTCAAAGCTTTCTCAAACTAGCAGCACTCTTACTAACACATACCTTTGTAAAGCAGCTGTATTGCGAGAGCCTAGGCAGTACACCCTATTACTATTTACATCTCTGTCTTGGCCATTTAAAAATATAGCCATGGTTATATTGCTTACCTAACGGAGAGGGGTATAAATATTTTGTTAGACTTTTATGATTCTTCTCTTTTATGGGTTCTGTAATTTATAGCACATCCTCCAGCAAACTCTGCAGCTCTCTACTACGCTGGATGTAACTGCACAGTATAGTCTTCATATGCTAAATGACAGTAGCAAGATTTTTATTATTATTATTAGTATTTATATAGCGCCAAATTATTCTGCAGCGCTTTACAATATTATAAAAGGGGGGAACATTTACAATACATGAGACGATTACACAGTGACACAGGAGCAATAGGTAGATGAGGGCCCTGCTCAAACGAGCTTACAGTCTAGATGAGGTGGGGTACTAATACACAACAGGGCAGCAAAGGGTGACAGCCACTAAACAAGGTGAAAAAGTAGCATAACTGGAGGAGAGAGTGGAGCATGGCTCTTTAGGAGAGCAAGAGACAGACTTGGGTAAGTATAGATAAATTACTCTGGGAGTCCATAAGCATTTCTAAACAGATGTGTTTTGAGGGACTTCTTAAACAAATGAAGACTAGGGGAGAGTAGGCAGGCTGTTCCAAAAGAAGGGAGCCGCCTGCGAGAAGTCCTGCAAGTGCGAGTTAGCAGTAAGGGTGTACGAGCAGCGGACAGGAGAAGGTCACCGGCAGAGCAGAGAGACCAAGAAGGGGCATATCTATGAATCAGGGAAGAAATGTGAGAGGGCTAGAGTTGGTTAGAGCTTTATAGGTAAGGGTTAGTATTTTGAATTGACACCTATATGATACAGGAAGCCAGTGTAAGGATCGACAGAGGGGCGAGTTATGGGAGGAACGACAGGTGAGAAAGATCAGCCTGGCGGCAGCATTCATTACCGATTGTAGCAGGGCAGTTCGGCTTTTGGGGAGACCAACTATGAGAGAATTACAGTAATCCATGCGAGAGATTACCAGAGCATGAACAAGCTCTTTGGCATCATCTTGCTTGAGAAAGGGGCGGATGCGGGCGATATTTTTAAGGTGGAATCGACAGATTTAAGCAACTGTCCACCATGGGAGAAGGAAGACATGATCAACAGTGTCAAAGGCAGCAGAGAGGTCAAGAAGAATTAGTATGGAGTAGTGGCCTTTGGATTTAGCTGCGATTAGGTCATTTGTAACTTTAATAAGAGCAGTCTCAGTAGAGTGGAGGGGGCGAAAGCCAGATTAAAGAGTATCGAGGAGGGAGTTGGAATTTAGGAAGTGCGTCATATTAGTAAAGATAAGTCTTTCTAGAAGTTTTGTGGGAAAAGAAAGCAGGGATATGGGACAATAGTTGGAAGGGGAAGACGGGTCTAGGGATGATTGTTTTTAGGATGGGTACGACAGTAGTATGCTTTAGGGGAGCAGGGACAACACCGGATAAAAGAGAGCAGTTTAGGATGTGTGTTAAGTATTGTACAAGACAAGGGGAGAGAGATCTGATAAGGTGGGAAGGTACTGGATCAAGCAGACAAGTGGTGGGACGAGATTAGAGGAGAAGCAAAGCCACCTCATTTTCTGTAGCTGGGGAGAAGGCCTGTAAGGTAGGGAAGGTACGGTCGATGTGTGGTTGCGAAAGGGAGTAGGAATTATTTCCTTAACTGTTCAATCTTGCTATCTGCTGAAAGGTCAGTTTGAAGGGTGGCTTGAGGTGGGCGAAGGAGAGAGTTGAAGTTATTAAAGAGATGCCTGGGATTGCATGAGCATGAACTAACTAGAGGAAAAGTAGGATTGTTTACCAAGGGTGAGGGCTGTGCTATATGAACACAAAATAAATTTATAATTGAGGAAGTCTGACAAGGTGCGGGCCTTCCTCCAGCAGCGTCCAGCTGAACGGGAGCATCTCTGCAGGTAGTAGGCAGGGGCGTATTAGCCGCGAGGCAAACAAGGCATTTGCCTTGGGCGGCATTTTCCAGGGGGCGGCAAAAAAAGCCGCCCCCAAATGCCCAAGGCAAATGTCTTGTTAGCCTTGCGGCTAACAGACATGCCGGCGGGCTGCTGGGCGATCGGGCGGCACTGCCTGGCGGGCGGCCGGCGAGGGAGCACTTCCCCTGAGCTGTCTGCTCAGCTCCCTCGCCAGCCGCAGAGTGAGGCTGGGAGGCGGAGCCGGAATATGACGTCATATTCCGGCTCCCAGCCTCACTCTGTGGCTGGCGAGGGAGCTGAGCAGACAGCTCAGGGGAAGTGCTCCCTCGCCGGCCGCCCGCCAGGCAGTGCCGCCCGATCGCCCAGCAGCCACTGGACCACCAGGGAGGAAGAGACACCCCCCTCCCCAGCATTCCCAAAGGTAAGGAGGCTGGGGGGGGGGGTGTTAAATAAAAAAAAATTGTGTTAAAAATAAACTTAAAATAAATGTGTTACAAATAAATTTGAAAAAACGTGTTAAAAAAAATAAATAAAAAAATGTGTTAATGTGGGTGGGTGAGTGTGTGTCTGTGTCTGTTAGTGTGTGTCTGTGTCTGTTAGTGTGTGTCAGTGTGTGTGTCTGTTAGTGTGTGTGTCTGTGTCTGTTAGTGTGTGTGTGTCTGTTAGTGTGTGTGTGTGTGTGTGTCTGTTAGTGTGTGTGTGTCTATGTCTGTTAGTGTGTGTGTGTCTATGTCTGTTAGTGTGTGTGTGTCTATGTCTGTTAGTGTGTGTGTGTGTGTGTGTCTGTTAGTGTGTGTGTGTGTCTGTTAGTGTGTGTGTGTGTGTGTCTGTTAGTGTGTGTGTGTGTCTGTTAGTGTGTGTTTATGTCAGTGAGTGTGTGTCTGCTAGTTTGTGTCTGCTGGTGAGTGTGTTTGTCTGTTAGTGTGTGTGTGTTTCTGTTAGCGAGTGTGTGTGTGTGTGTGTATTTAGAATGCGGGGCGGGGGGAAAGGTTGGGTGGGGGTGGCGCGGGGGGAGGGGGGGCGCCTGAGTTTTGTCCTGCCTAGGGCAGCACAAAACCAGGATACACCACTGGTAGTAGGTCGATTTAGTGTGCCAAGGTTTGAGGCGCGTCTTCCTTGAGGTGCATCTTTGGAGCGCGGCTGCAGCGTCCAGGGCAGAGGTGAGGGTAGCATTATATGAGGAGATAGTCAGAGAGGGACAAGAGAAAGTGGGGATGAATGAGAGTTTTGAATGGAGATCAGCTGAGAGTTGCTGGAGGTCAAGAGAATTCAGGTCCCTTCTGAGTTGAGGGTGGTTAGGGTGAGGCTTTTGGGTGAGAGGTCTTTCAATAACAAATGATAAGAGGTTGTGATCAGAGAGAGGATATGAAGTGTTGTGGAGCTTCGAGATAAAAAATAAGATCGAGGGTATTGCCAGCAACATGTGTAGGAATATTAACCCACTGTGTTAAGCCAAGGGAGGAGGTAATAGAAAGGAGTTTGGAAGCTACTAAGGTCAGGGTTGGGTTAATGGGAATGTTGAAATCTCTGAGAATTAGGGAAGGGATATTACTTGAAAGGAAGTAGAGACTAGGGGAACCAGGGGGGTGATAGATGACAGCTATGTTAGCGGACATGGGTTTGAACAGACGGCTTGAGTGAATTTCAAAGCTGGGGAAATATAGGGAAGGGGAGGTGGGCAGAGTTTTAAAGGAGCAGTGGGGTGAAAGTAGAAATCATACACCGCCATCTTTACTCTCAGCCTGTGTTGGGTTGTGGGTAAAGTGAAGACCACCAAAGGATAGTGAGGCAGAAGTAGCAGTATCAGAGGGAGAGAGCCATGTTTCCGCAAATAGGTTTAGGGAGTGTGAGATAAATAGGTCATGAATGGCAGTTGATTTAATGGTGCTGCACACAGAGCATTTCAGAGGGCAGCTTTAAAGGAGGAATTATAGTGAGAGTTACATGGAATGGATATGAGATTGTTGTGGTTTCTGGTGTTGGCGCCAGGTGGCTTAGTAGAGGTGGGATCAGGGTTTGGAGAGACATCACCAGCTGCCAGGAGCAGTAAGATGGAAAGGAAGAGAAGGTGGGAGTAAGATTTTAATGTTTGGGGATGAGAGCTTGTAGTTAGGGGATGTAGGAGGGGTTTGTGGAGAAAGGCTGGATAAATATGAGTAAAGTGCATGTGTTGAATACAGAGATGAGGGAAGTAGAGAGGGAGCAATGAAGATGGTGTCAGCAGGAACAGGTAAGTAAAAGGATAGAGAGATTTTAATAATGAGGGAAGTGAGGGAGAAAGTGAAAAATAGAAGGGAGAACATTATTAGGAGGATAGGTACTGTGTTTATTAGATATGGAGAATTGAGCTGTAAAAATCATAGGCAAGGTTAGGAGGGTTAATAGTTAAAATGTATTCATTGTGTGAATTAAGCTATTTTAGGTGTGGAGGGCTTGGTGGACATGATTGGTTTGCACTAAACAAAATGGCGCCGGCATCCCCGGGCGCGGCGAGCATTGCCAGCTCCACGCAAGGCTTGCATAGGGGGGAGACCCTCTCACAAATCTCGGTTGACTTAGCTGCGATATCCGCTAATATGCTTTCCCGCACTGACAAAGTGGAGATGCTGGCCGAAATCAGAACGGCAATCCGGAAGGAGGTCATGGAGGTGCGGAAAGATCTCACGGCCCTGGAGTGCAGGGTGGAAGAACTAGAGACCGACAGGGCCCAAACGCTGCAGCACCAACAAGCCACCGATACAGCCACCACTAGAGGAAGAACTAGAGACCGACAGGGCCCAAACGCTGCAGCACCAACAAGCCACCGATACAGCCACCACTAGACAAGGCAATGTCCTGCTTGACTTCCGCAGGCAAGTTGAGGACTTGGATAACCGCGGGAAGAGGAATAACATTCGCATCAGAGGCCTACCTGAAGGGGAAGCACTACCGGAACTCCTGACAGGCCGATTCACTCACATCCTCGGCGACAGGGTTCCAACAGACTACGGCATAGAGCGGGCGCACAGAGAGTTAAGACCACCCCCAACAGAGAGGGGCCACCATGAGACGTCATCTGCTGTTTGCTGTCATTTGTCCTGAAGGACACACTCATGAGAGAGGCCCGCTCCCAGCTTCTTGCACGCCACCGGCCTCACAGCGGTTGCCGTGCCCAATTGGATCCTGGAGAGGCCGCCGCCACTCACAAGGACCGGGGACAGGACCAGGGTACAGTAGAGGCGGCCTGAACGGTCCAGAGGAATAGACACCCACTGCTTGCACAGGAACATCCTGCCCGCCTTAGAGAGAAAACCAGGACTGTGAGCATTACTGCTGAGCCATAAAGGGACCGTACCCCTGCTGAATGCCACTGCTCCTGGGACCAGTATGCGCTAAAGCTGACTGACACCTGGAGGGGTATGTACGTTGAACTTAAGATCAGGTTCTTGCCCCTGGGGGGGTTTGGTAGAACTCAGACCTGCTGGACTTGGGGCACTTCTCCCATTGGGTGGTAGTGAGACCAAATTGGGGGTGGGGGATGTCGCTCAGGCCAGCACATCCCGAGACTGTTCCCCTTCCGGCTACTACTCGGCCTCCGGGGGGCCCGACAGGCAGCAGGCCCCCTATCACTTATCCCCCTTTGGGCGGGTGTGGGAGAGGTATGTCCTGCAGGAGTTGCCACGTACTGGGACTGCCCACCTTCCTGCTCTTGTTGCTGCTCTCACCCCAGATGCTAGGATTCTACGAAGCCTGACCCCCAACTGGCAGAGTCGTAACTCAGGCCTCCATAATTTCTTCCACACCTAATGGAGAACACTCTGGGGGTGGGGGGAAACATGGCTGAGAGGGGGAGATGGAGACCATGTAAAATGCAGCAATTTCTGTTACATGTATGTTCATTTGTTGTTCACAAAGACCCACCCCACCCCCAAGAGCAGACAGTCGGAAACACAGGCGATGGCAGGGAGATGGACGACGCACACATGTGACTGGACTTGGACGGAGGACGGACGGGCAGGGGGAACCTGGAGATATCCTAGAGTCGCAAGGATTAAAAGGTATGGCAGATTGACAGCAGGACCCTGGTTGACACACGGGGAGCCATGCCATGGAGGTGGCCACGGCATAGCGAACGAACCCCACCATAACTAGATACAATGGCATGATTACTCCGTACAGTACCTGACTGTGGGCTGGGCGCTTCCGGAGCAGAACACCACCATCGACGCACACACTGAACTCCCGACTTTCCTTGACCCCCAGCGTGACGGACTCACACTGTATATAAACTCGGGGTTCATACAGGTGATTTAGGTCCCAAGGAACCAACACCACTGAACGACCAGACCTGAGACGAGTCAAAGTTACCTGCAGATACTCCCCACTACCCCCCCTGACCTTCCGTCTAGCCCTCCCTGCTTCCCACCCCCACCCCACTCCTTACCTTTCCCCTCCCTCTGCCCTCCCGGCTGATACCCCACCATTGAGATTTTGGTCTAACAACGTGAGAGGAGTGAACATACCCGAGAAGTGCACCCAAATACTCTGAAACCTATGGATGGAGCGCTCTTCAGTGGTGTTTCTACACCCTGAAGAATGGGCGCTTCCCTACAGGTTACTATGCCAATCACCCAGAGGTAGGCAGGGGTAGCAATTATTTTCTCGAGCACAATCCCTTTCACATGCACAGGACAACAGATGGACCCCCAGGGTAGGTACCTTTTCCTCAAAGGGACCATAGCAAGCCACATGTACACGTTTGCATGCATATATAGCCCCAACCGAAATCAACACGTCTTGCTATCGAAGACACTCACACTACTGAACAGATTTCGGGAGGGACTCTTGATTGTAGCTGGAGACTTAAACATGCCCCTAGACCCCAGGCTTGACTCATCCCGGGGTGATGTTCGATACCATGCCATTGTATCCGCTCCACGGGGCAAGCCCTGGCGAGGGGTGTCTGGTTGATTGCTGGAGGGACAGCGAATACTTTGAGTATACCCTACCCTACTTTTCCTCTTTAGTTTACAAAATAATACTAAACTAAAGATCGTCAAAAAGATGCGCTTAGGCGTTTCGCCACTCAGTGGTTTTACTAGCGGCAATTGCCGGGACCATTGGGTGGTGAGGCGCGTCTGGCGTTAAGTATATCTTCGCATTGCAATTTGCTCAGTATGTAAAAGTCCGTGATTTTACTCTGTTACCCTTAATGATTACTTAGCAAATGTCCTCGAACTATAGTTTGAGAAACCTTTATTTTGGAAACTTGTTCTACGCTACAATGTACTGTTTACTAAGATGATACCCCTGACTTATTGTTTGAAAAACTCAAAATAAAGATTGTAAAAAAAAATAATAAATTGTTCTTTTTTTTTTCATATACTTAGGCTACCGTGGTATGTGATTTGATGTTGTTACATGTTCTCCCAAAAAGAAACTATTATAAAGAAAAGAAATTCAAACATGCAAAAAATTATCAAAAGGTAAGAAGGACCATTCTGTTTCAGTAGAAATGGCATGTGATGAAATATCAGTTATTTTAAAAACAGATCCTCCTTAGTTACAATCTTAGTGACTAATTTAACCGGCTAATTTAAACAAAACTTAGAATGTTCTTGTGTTATTTTCCAGTTTTATGTTAGGTGCACCCACACATGTATACGTTTTTTGTTAGATTTTTTTTTTATTTTTTATAATTCTTTATTTTTAGTTGTGCATTGCAAAATCCCAAACCATCAAAGCCCATATAGATATATCCTGTAGCATGTAACATTATACAACAGAGTACTTAGGACAGGCATTGCGTATATGCACTTTTCACAGTTATGTTGTAAACAAACAATATAAACATTGGCGTCAGGCATCACAACTCCGATCATCTGTAATACAATATTTACAGCAGGACTGATTCGTAATCTCCGCACATAAGTACAATTTCTGCAGTGCCCATATGCCTCTGTCATTTACCAAGGTGCTTTCTATATATTTGTCGTGTACGGCAGTAATGCAGGTTGATAAGGCCAAGACACACTCCCTATAACTTATAATAAGAATAATAATATAACTTTTCGTGGCCTGTCAAATATGAATATGTATTATTAAATAGTGTGTCCAGACCGGAACATAGATACTTAGTTAGCTATAGGAATTCTGCCGGGGTAAGCGGACACATGTGTACCTCCCAAGTCATATTTCCTAATGGTTACGTCTAAAGATCCCTGTATCCGTATTTCTCCTGCTTCTTGTCCTGTAGATGCCAGGGCTGTGATTTAGTCAAAACATACAGGGGTAAAGAGAAGAAGAAAGAAAGGAGTTTTTTTTTTGTTTTTTTTTTGAAGGACAGACAGGAGTTTTAATTATTAATATGTGCTTAAATTACACAAAACACATTGAAAAACTTAAAGAAAGTTATTTTTTTATATAGTTTTGTATATGTAATATATTTGCAGTGTGTGAAGCTAAGTATATTTGTCCTGATTTTGAAAGTACCTCATATTTCTGGGTTCATCATATGACTTTTATATCCAGTCAGTACATCTATAACAGGTATTATAGTGAATATTTTTTTTTTTATCAGAGATTGGAGCAATTTTGCATTCTTTAAATAAAAATTTAAGTTACTGTTGATTTACAAATCGTATTGACTATCAGATCACACGCAGCCTGTCACAGCTAATTCTCTTTGTGTCTGATCTCACTATTTGAAGTGAGTATACTCACAAAATTAAAATCCACAGTAATCTCAACGGGAATTATAAATATTAACAGACCATGACATGAGAGAACACCCAGGTCCCTTAATAGCAGAATATTTATTTATTTCTCATGTATATGCAATCCTTTCAAGAGAGAAGGTTAGCTTAGTACCCTGTTTGTGAATAAACCGTGGTACATCATTGGCAGAAAAGAACAATTTAATTTGCCTGAAGAAAATATTCAGCAAACTATATTTGATTTTTAGTTATTCTCTCTTTTGGTTTCAGAAGACAATTAATATAGATGAAACATTGCCTCAGAATAACAGCAGTCCAGAAGACAATACTCAAGATATACAAAATAATAGTGGTTCTTTGAAAATATATGACACATGCTGGTCAACAGATAAAGGTATGAACATTCAGAAAACATTAATTACATGTGCAATGCTCTAATTACACAGAGAGCAGAGATATAATTCCAGAGAAATAATTATTTGAATGAGTACACAATAATTGTGTGCAACACAGACAAGAAATATTGAAGTATGCCTGTATACATGATGGGTTAAAATGAAAGGGCATTAAAGTTTATCTAAACCTATTGGCAGCAGAACTGCTTGCATAGGCTTTCATTAAATGTAAAAAAAACAAGTTACAGTCCCACGCCTCACTTTTTAATAAATTCCCAGCATACACGACTAATGCCAATGGCATAATCTTTTATGGTACATTTTTGATACATTTTTGGTACAACATCTCTAATATTGCCTCTAAAAAAGGTAGGTATAAAAGGCGCGTATTGAAAAGCAATGACAATAGTGTATTAATCTGTTTCAGCTGCTACCACTACCTTCTGTGAACCTCAAAACACATTAAAATAAAAAACAATAAAATTGTAGTGTAGCGCTTAAATTATATTGGCACAAAATTTTATGTATTTAATGCCCTTTAATCACTGCTGGTTTCTTTGAAATTGTGGTGTTTTGACAGTGTGCATAAATGATATTTGTAGAATACACTAAGTACTTTAAAAGTGGGAAAATAATTTTATGTACATTTTGTATGTATTCATTAAGGATTTTGTAAAAGCACACATTTATATTTCTTGTTGCACGAGCACTTGAAGAGTATATTTAGAGGCCTTAAAGTTGGTCTTATGGTTTCACGGTTGATTTGACACCTAGTAAGGAATATTTTGCACATATTTTCATATGTTTTACTGAATTTTAAGCGCTACACTACAATTTTTTATTTTTTATTAATATTGTGTTAATTGGAATTTAGTATTTTTAGTATCTGTGTTTAATTTTTTTTAAAGGGATCTATAGAAATAATACAATATATAAGTAACCTGTATTTCATTGAACTGTAGAACATGTGGAAGTCCTGAGTGATCCATTACAACTAGTCGGGGAAGTGAATTTTCAACTTGCACTACTCTGGCAAATAGACAACATTCCCAAGTAGTTACTGCAACATTCCTGCAATGCTCGGATAGACTCAAGACAAATATTTCTATTCTATGCCTTTCTCATTTATTGATTAACTAAAAGAGCAGCAGGTATATGTTCACTTTTTGGTCCTGCTAGGTGGAATAAGTTAAACATCGCAAACACAAAGAATGCAGAAGACTTGGTACACAGGTTGTGGGATCCACAGAAATGTATTCCCACAAGGTTATAATTGTGACATTTTATATTTTACAGTATAGAGCCTTTCTCAAGCAACAAATCTCATCAACAATGTTTCAATTGGTATACATGTAGATTAAAACAGAATTGACATCCCAAAACAAAGAAAAAACAAGGAACATTCACACAAAACAGTTACCATATATACAAATATATTATGTATTGTTATTTAAACAGCAAAGTAATTATAGTAATATGTAACATGTAGAGAACAGTCTTAAAAAAAGTATGTGAAAAAAAAATCTAATTTGGATATATAGTATGGATATTAGTAGATTAGTGGTGGCACTCATGCAGGGGTCATAATGTTGACCGGTGGATCAGTGCCAAAAATGCCCTATAATTACTCTCCCAGAAGGGAATAACCCTCAAATGTAACGTAGAAAAAAAAGAAAGATGGGACTGGAGAAAGTCTCTAAGGTAGAGAGTAATACAAGGTGAAAGATGGGGAGTCCCTACCTTTTAATAATCCTAAAGGGAAACAAAAGGGGATAGGACAGGTAATCAGGGCATATGAGTATGCCAGCAGATAAAGAACAAATAATCTCTCAGGTGCCCCCTTCAATTGGGAAGGCTACCTGGCAATGTCCTAACTGAAGGTAAAAAACTCCCCTTAACCAAAACCCTTGTAAAGGGATCTAAAGTAGTAGGAAAGGCTTGCAGTCAGTGGACAGAGGTGCAGAGAAGGGAGAAGCCTCTACAGGGGGACACAAAAAGGTCCCAAAATTAAACCTTAACAGGAATACTGTGTGGAGAGAACTGTCCCTAAGTACCTCGGCACTGTAAGGAAGCCGCTAGTGCCTACTGTGACCACAATCCCTGCCTGTCCTAATAGCTTAAGAATACATTGAATTAAATTAAATAAAATCCATTAGTGCTACCAAAAACGTGCTAGTAAATAAATAAAATAAAGAAGTCTAAAATAAAGAAGTAGTATGGATATTATATATAAATAATTAAAGGTGCGCACATCATGCTGCAATAGTTCAACTATATGAATATATATATATATACATATATATATAAAACAGACCAGACTCTGGCACTCAACCCAAAAAAAGTATATATGATGTATAAAGATATTACCAGGGTGCCTCCAGGCCAGTAGATATGAAGGTAAAAAACAGGAGCACTCACTTGGATTTTTCAAATGTGTATTAACCGTCTAAACACAAATCAACATCAACGTTTCGACCCTTCAGGGTCTCCAAGTGAGTGCTCCTGTTTTTTACCTTCATACATTTATATCATATTTATTAAAAATAGAAATTAATAAGCACAACAGAGAAATTGCAGTGATACTTTGACTATTCTAATGATACTCTTGACTTTTTAATGACTTTAAATAATTATTTATTATTTTAGGATGATATTTAATTCAAATTCGGGGGAATGGTGATGTGCTATTATGATGCACCCACATATGCCATCATATTATTGATTGATTTTTAATGATGTGTTGTTCCAGAAACATATCACCCGTTGGTGGCGCTATATCTGATATATTGGTATTGTGTAGAGGCACACTGTAATCTGCTGTTAACGTTTTTATATTGTTGCTCTGACAAATTCACTATGACTGCTGACTTAGATAAAATTCAGTACCTTAGTATGTTGATCTCCCGACAAAATGACAAAGGTCACCGATATAATCAGCAAACCTAATGACCCAAAATACCCTCTTCCAGTTGCCTAGTTTTCATCCACCTGAAGGATCTACCAAAAGTCTGTTTACTGTTTAAAAACCGTTGGTTTAATTATTGAATCACACGAGAAAGGCTCTACACTGCCCAAATGTTATTTCATCTTGTGGGAAGAAATTTTCTGTCCTTATCTTTACGATCCCATTAAGGGAAAAAAGAGACATCTTGAGCATTTACAAATATAAAAACTGTAGAACTATAAAATATTTAAATATACAAAGTAAACCAAGTCACTGAAATAAACTATAAATAATTAGTATAATTTAGTCACTTGAAAATATTATGCTGAAGGAAAACAAAGAATACAGCAGTATACAATTAAACGTATCTCTTATTTTTAGATTATTTATTAAATGATAGATATATCTGAAAATTGTATTTTCTTTCTTTCTTTCCTGGAGATTTTCCAATTCCTAGTTGTATGGTTTTAGGAATCGGGTGGTCCAAGTACAAAAGTGTGCAGTTACAGAAGACATGATACTTGCTGGAGCTGACCACAAACAATTCTGGGATTGATACAAAATATGCAGTATCTCCTTTGGATGAAGCAAAGTTTGCCAAAGTTAATTGAAGAGTCCTGATCTGGGTGCAGTTTCCGAAGGTACCTTAACCCTGCAAAGGTATTTATTGCAGTTTTTATTAAACTGCAATAATTATCTGTGAGGGTTAACTCCACCTCTAATGGCTGTCTACCAGACAGCCACTAGAGGGACTTTTAGGTCGTTATTTGACTTTTGGTCGCCTAATTGATGCTGGACATCCATTGTCACCCAAAATCCCTTCGTATGGGGGAAGTCCCACTGCCCCGCTTGCGCATTAGGTCTCCCCCACTGGCCAAAATCGGTGGGGGATGAGCAGAGGCAGAGCCTAAACCAGTGCCAAGGGATATCAATGCTGCAATCAGTTAAGTAAATGGGGGGGGGGGGGAGGGGGAGTTGCAAAGGAGGGGGATCTATAGGGAACTATAGTGCCAGGAAAACAAACAAAGTGTGCCCTTTAAATCAGTAGGATATTTTGTTTGTTGCATGAGTTTGTATTTGCAGTACATTGATCACAATTTTTTATGCAGCCAGTGATGTGTTTCTCTTTTTTTACAGAATCGCAGTGACAGAAGACTACTGCCAAATATCTTATTCTGATTATTCAGAACTTAACATATCCTTCAACCCAAGAAAGGAGAACACCATGTTCTACATATTGTTTGGTTTGGTTTCAAAGAAACCCATTGAAGAGCAGAATTATTTTATACAATGTGAAACAGGACAAGACAATCTGGAACTTGATTAAAGACAGACATTTGCAGGAACAAATCAATGCATACAAACATTTAAATAACAGGGATCATAACACAATTTAGTTGCATAAAATGAGATAATTGTCCTTATTTTTTTTATAAACAATGATACATGAATTGCACTTCTGTATGATATGCAATCACCAAGTTCTTAACATGACACTCGTATATAACTAATATAAACCTCCCACCTAGTTTGGCAGAACATGAACTAAGTGCCTTGTTGCCTTCATGATGACTGAAAACTGTTACACTGTAATAAGTGGTTTAGTTTCTCCATAGATACAAGCTATCCAAATGTTAAACACATGTACAGTAGAGGAACACAGCTGACCACCAAGCTAGGTTGAGTTCATATATGACACCTAATATATATTTTGTGGTATGAAATTATATTACAGTGCTGATGCAATCTGTTTGAATATTCAGAGCTTTTAATCCTGCTAGGGATAGTGAATAGTACTATAGTGCCATAGGAGGATTAGTTTGGGAAACATTCCTCGGATATAACAAGGCAAAACGTTGAGACATTTTGTACGTCTGCAACAACTTTTGAACGGTAAAAATAATACTATTGTCCTTAATATGGCTGGCATTTGCTTAGATTACCTTCTTGAGAGGTGTCAAAGTAGCAGCTATACAGCAAGTTCCGACCTTTCAGTGCCCTATATATACTCAATCCATCAGGTTACAGAAACACATGGGAACCTAAAGGAAAACTCAATGACCACTACACCAAGAGAGTGGTGGGGATAGGTCAAGACATATCCCTGCCATGTTCCGTCCTCTCTACCACTGAACAGCGTACTCCTTATGCTCTCCAGGAATTCAGTAAAAGCCCAGGTAGAAACATGCACATCCTGCGCAGCAAGGTTGTCAATGGGATCAATGGGTGGGCAGCAAAGTTCTTTTTCCCAACACTTTCTGAGAGAGTTACATTAGGGGCATCACCCCTTCTGCTAGCAGAGTAGGTGGTGCCCAGCAGAGTGACCATACAATGGAATATTATTTTATTATAGGCAGCTTCTATGAAAAACTCCTGCCTGATGTGAAGGTAAAGAAAAAAAAACACCAATATCCTCCTATCCCTACCATTAACTGTAGAGATCTTAGACTACAGAGCCCCTCAAACGGGACTTCAGCCCCCAAATCACATCTCCAGCAACCTACGCCATCATGTATTTCATTACCTCAGTAAGTGCCTATATTATCTGTGTTTGGCTCATCTAGACATGTGGCGCTGAATTTGATCACAGAAGGAATATTGAAGCAGTACAATCTTTTCCAACAATATAGATTTTCTATAACAGTTACTCGCTACCTCCCTCAAAGTAAGCAAACGGGGTTAGAAACATTTTACAAACAGGTTATAAATGTTTTAGCATGTGAAACTATGCATTATATGTCAAAATGACAACTGTACTGTCTCTGGCACTGGTATTAATAAAACAAACCAATCATATCTGAGATTACAATCTGAGGTGGGTACATTCTCATTCCACTTTACGCAATGTGTATGTAAAGGGGCATTGGAGGCACAATGTTATTTATTTGATTCACAGAATAAACAATGAAAAACTACAAATATTGTCATTTTTATCCTTATACATGGTCATTGACTTGTTTATTTTTGGAGAGATTTGTCTAAGGGATTGGTCCGCAATTATGTCGTTAATTTTCAATTTTTGTTATGTTGTGTAACCTTTTATGGCAAAAGAACAATTAGGGAAAATTTCTACAGGAAAGATTCTGCATATGAGATTTGAACCAGTAATACTGCAAACATTTGGGGAGCCCAACCTTGTCTAAGGTGCCCTCATACTGGTTTTGAGAATTAGATTACTTAGCATTTACATGCATTTCCAGATGGAGAGTGACCTCTTCTGGTGATCTATTGACTTGGAGGTTCTGATTTTGCTTGTTTTGGTTACTAGTCTGTGACAGTGCTTTCTTGTAGCCCAGTATTGTATGCTGAATAAAGCAAAGTATGTTGGGGTATAGAGAAGAGATTTAATTATATTCTCCTCCTGACTGACAAATTGTAGAAGTGCCAGCCTTTTAACAAATCAGTAGAAGATACTTTGCAAGTGTAAGAAGATATCTTGTGATTTTGGGGGGGATTGTGTCGCAATTTTATTGTAAGATTTAAATATCCTGTCCCAAGGGCGGATAATTTGAATATTCAACCCAATGCTTATATGAGTCATAGGCTGCGTTGTCTTGAACACATTTTTAACATCCCTTTTGGTCATCTCCTGCAGAGTTGCCAGATTACATACCTTTAGTGACACATCTGCCTGAATTCGGCCACAGTCTCAGGTCTCAGAGTCAAAAAGGGGACTTAGTTCCAAAAATAAGGCAGTCACATACATTTTCCCTGGCTCAATCCAACTTCAGTACAGCTGGATCTAGTCTTCCACAAAGAAAAAGCCCTTGGTTACATACAGACATAGGGGAATCAATCCGTAATACTAGGCCAGGTCATTTTGAATGCAGCATTATTTTATTTATAAATCAAAGTTGACATTTTTCTCAAGTTGACAAAACATGGAAGCACAGTTTGGGATGCGCAGGTCCCTAGTAACAGGAATACAATTAAAATGAGAAGAAACAAAATAATACTGGCAAACTTAATAAACATAATAGGTCACATCTGGTTACAATGTATTGCAGGTCGTCAACCTAGCTGCAAGATACCATAACTCAACCCATAAGGAATGCTAGGGAACGTAGGTATGCTATGAAGTCTGAGCCCTAGTAATGACTCGAGCGATATATCAGGTATCAGTGTATGCTAAATATGACACCCCCGCCCTCCCCAGACGGAACATGGGCCAGTTAAGAGGGGTTTCAAAGGTCAAATTAGAAATACAGTGTAAAAAATCATACCTAACATAAGACAACTCAGAGGAACAGACACCAGGCATGTATTGAGCGCAAGGCTAACAAGGCATTTGCCTTGGGCAGCACATTCCTGCGGCGGGCAAAAAACACACCCCCAATGCCAGGCAGATGCCTTGTTAGCCCAAGAGCTGGCCGGCTGACCACCTTAGGGCCCCCACAAGGCGTGTGGCTGCGCATAATCTAGCCGAGTGTCGAGGGAGCGCTGATCTGTGTGCTCTCTTTTCTCAGCTCCCTGCGGTGATGCAGGGAGCCGGAATATGACATAACTGTGGCCCTGGCATCACTAAGCGCCGCGCGAGGGAACAAAGTAATGAGATTATAGCTCCCTCATTGCCTCCACTGTGCCCCGCCTTCCTGACTACCTACCTTCTTACATTCCTGGACCCTCGGTGACATAAGCTCGAATGCACCCCAGGGAAAGAATCCACTCCAGCTCTCCCAAAGGTAGGCAGATCGGAAAATTCACCAATGCTCTGCATATTCATTCATTAAACAAGGAAGGGTGATTCGTGGGTGGGTAATAAAAAATAGAAGGTTGTCAGCATATGCTGCCATCTTTTTCTCCCCACCACTACATTCATAGCCCAAGATGTCACGATTGCAGCAGATTGCTATCAAACAGGGTTCAAGTGAATTAGCAAATTGCAAAGACGAGAGGGTGCATACAGCATTATATTAACCAGGTCGCACTTGTATTATTCTGAATCCTGTTTTCCAGGATCCAGTGCCCTCTCATGGTTTCTGATACGGATTTCTTTTTACTGACCTGGCTACATTTTTTGACCCTGTTGTATTCTATTTCTGATTCCTGTGTCTAGACCTGGCTACCTATTTTCTTATATGGTTTAGCAGACCTTACTTTTTCCTGTTTTTGTATTATTCAAGTGTTGCCTAACAGGTCAACTTAGCTTATTATTGGTACTATTATTTTGTACTTCTATTGGTCTGAATATTTTTTATGAATTCTAATACTTCCTATTCCTTTGTTAGCATTAAACCCAGCCTCCCTAATGTCCGGTAATACACCTGTCTGTCACTTCTTGTCTTTGACTTTGGTAGATTGTTGCCTTGTATCTTGCTAACATGTCATGCCAACAGTGTAGCATAATTCGAGCTACTAACGTTAAACAGAAATTAACAGACTGCTCCCATTAATTAACTAAATGCACTCAGCTACTTCCGTTGCAAGACAATCATATACTCAGAGGGTAATTAGGCCAATGAGCAATAAATAAGGTTTACGGGCAGACATGGCGTCAGTCCATTCACCAAAAGTGAAAATGGCGTGATATCCATCTTTCTGATTGTATTGAACTTTTCAGTATCTTATTCTTTTTAGCCCCTTAAGGATACATGACATGTGTGACATGTCATGATTCCCTTTTATTCCAGAAATTTGGTCCTTAAAGGGTTTAACAATTCTTTTTTTTTTTTTCAGGATTAAAACAGTCCAATAGCTTCTCTACTGAGATATTCATGCATACAAAAAGTAAATTATTACAGTATATATTTTAATAACAACAATGCATCAAATATTCCAAATTTGTACCTACATACATTACTATCCTCATTCATACTACATCCGACATTTATTCTGATGCGGGAGGGGGAGAAGAGGGGGGGGGGAGGGGGCAGTATCTTCAATTTTCTTTTAGTCATTTTAGTCATTTATTTTATAAAGTATTCAATGTTATTTAGCTTTCTGCTTTGGTGGTGTTATTAGGATTTCCTAACTCTTATTAGCATAGGAAGATGTTTGCCATTTGTCCCATGTTTTCATATGTAAGCTCAGTTGTGTTGTTCATTAAATAATAACCTTTCTCCATTGAGCATTGGTAGTTTATATGGTTTGTTATTTCATTCCAGTTTTGATGCCCTTGTCTTTTTCAATTTCTCGATATGCATATTTTTACTGCTAGCATGATACGAATCATTAAATAAGATAGGGGTTTCTCCCATTGAGGAAAGTCTAGATGAAGAGAAGGAGCTGTGGAGTCAGAGGGAACTCTTTCCCAGAGATTTCCAAGAGTCTTGTAAGGTTACTTTTTTGAGTATCTAGCCCAGAGCATTCCCACCAATGAGATCCTTGATTATTGCATCTCCAACATTGATCAGAATGATCACTATATATTTTATTTAATTTTGTTGGAACCATGTACCACCTGTATAAAACTTTATAATAGAGCTCAATCAGGTTTACACAGTGTGTACTTGGTTTAACCCACTTTATACTCTGTTTCCAGGTTTGGCTCTCAAACGATTTTTTATAGTCTAGTTCTCATTTCATTATTTGAGTATCTTTAATAAATACTATGGTTTCATAAATACTAAGAAATTTGAGTGAACGGGATATTCTCTTCAGAGGATTATGATTCCCTAGGAACGTACAAGGCGGGGAGCATGAACAGCATCCGCAGAAATCCAACTGCGCTCCTCAGGCCCATAACCCTTCCAATGTACCAAGTGCTGAAGCCGACCCCTAAGGAAACGAGAGTCAATAACAGCAGACACTTCGAACTCCTCATGACCCTCCACAGAGACAGGAGGGGGAGGGGGAGTATGCCGGGTATAGCGGTTGCGTACGTAAGGCTTCAACAACGAGGTGTGAAATACATTAGGTATACGCAGATTCTTAGGCAGACCCAAGGCATAAGAAACGGGATTAACCTTATGTATAATGCGATAAGGACCAATGAAGCGGGGAGCCAATTTCATAGAAGGCACCCGGAGGCGAATATTCCGTGTGGAAAGCAAAACCCAGTCCCCCACAACATAGGAAGGAGCCGCTCTGCGATGCTTGTCAGCCTGAGCCTTCTGGCGAGCAGCAGAGTCCACCAAAGAACGCTGAACCTGCTCCCAAGTATTACGCAAACCAGCCAAATGCTCATCCAGAACTGGCATGCCCTGTGAGGAGAACGCAGCCGGAAGAACCACGGGATGCTGGCCATAGACAACGTAAAAAGGGCTTTTGCCGGAAGAATCATGAGTGGCGTTATTCCGAGCAAACTCAGCCCAAGGAAGCAGGTCAGACCAATTGTCCTGATGGTGAGACACAAAACAACGGAGGTACTGCTCCAGAGACTGGTTGGCACGTTCAGCAGCTCCATTAGACTGGGGATGGTAAGCGGAAGAAAATGAGAGAGAAATACCCTTCTCCGAACAAAAGGCTTTCCAGAACCTGGAAATAAATTGGCTACCCCTATCGGATACAATAGATAAGGGAATACCATGTAATCGAAACACTTCTCTAGTGAAGATAAGAGCCAGTTCCTTGGAAGTGGGCAACTTGCGAAGAGACACAAAGTGAGCCATTTTGGAAAACCGACCTACTATCATTAGGATGACTGTGTTACCGTTCGAAGGGGGTAATTCAACAATAAAATCCATTGATAGATTAGACCAAGGTCTCTCGGGAACGGGTAACGGATGCAACAGCCCACAAGGAACTCTACGAGAGGATTTCATACATGCACAAGTAGTACAAGCACTTATATAGTCAGTAACATCCTTACGTAAGGTATCCCACCAGAAATACCGAGAAACGGCTGACACCGTTTTGGAAATACCAGGATGTCCAGCAGTCTTAGTATCATGATACAGTGACAGAATATCCCGTCTCTCGGGAACGTCAACGAACAATTTATCATTAGGCCTCTCGCTAGGTGCCATGCTTTGTTTCGCTTGTATGGCCTGCAAGAGGGACGAGGAAATAGACAATATAGTAGTTGCTATTATCCTGTCTGGGGGAATGACAGGAGTGACATCAATCTCCTGTTTGTCAATAGTCTCGAACTGTCTGGACAGAGCGTCCGCTTTAGTGTTCCGATCACCTGGCCTATAGGTGATTATATAATTAAAATGAGACAAGAACAGTGACCACCTAGCCTGCCTGGAAGACAATCTTTTAGCTTCGCTAAGGTAGGATAGGTTCTTATGATCCGTAAATATGAGGATAGGATCCTTAGTGCCCTCTAACAAATGTCTCCATTCTTTGAGTGCTAAAATGAAAGCAAGGAGTTCGCGATTACCCACATCATAATTCCTTTCTGCTTTGGACATTTGTTTAGAAAAGAAGCCACAAGGATGCAATGGCTTGTCAGGAGACTCTCTTTGGGATAAGACAGCACCTACCCCTATATCGGAAGCATCAACCTCAAGTATATATGGCAATGAGGGGACAGGATGCTGTAAAATAGGTGCAGAGGCGAACGTAGTCTTAAGAAAGTCAAAAGCCTGAAGTGCCTCGGTAGACCAGGCACGTGTATTGCCATCCTTTTTAGTCATACGAGTAATAGGTGCTACGATAGACGAAAAACCTTTGATAAAACGTCTATAATAATTAGAGAAACCCAGAAAACGCTGGATGGCTTTCAGACCTTGCGGCAGAGGCCATTCTATGACCGCAGCGAGCTTCTGGGGATCCATCCGAAAACCCTTAGCGGAAATCAAATACCCTAAAAACTGGACCTCGGATTGGTCGAATAGACATTTTTCTAGTTTGCAATAAAGACCATTAGCAAGAAGGGTCTTCAGAACTGTCGTAACATGGCTGTGATGAGTGTGTAAGTCTGTAGAATATATTAAAATGTCATCCAAGTACACAATAACAAATGAGTGAATAAAGTCCCTTAAGACATCATTAATACATTCTTGGAATACTGCTGGGGCATTGCAAAGCCCAAATGGCATGACGGTATACTCATAATGAACTGACCTAGTGTTAAAGGCTGTCTTCCATTCGTGGTCCTTTTTTATACGTATCAAATTGTATGCTCCTCTAAGATCTAATTTGGTGAATACCGTAGCATGTTTGAGCCTGTCAAACAATTCTGTTATTAATGGTATAGGGTAAGCATTTTTGATGGTGATTTTATTAAGACCTCTATAATCAATGCAAGGTCTTAAATCACCTTCTTTCTTTGATACAAAGAAGAATCCCGCTCCAGCCGGAGAAGAGGATCTCCTAATAAATCCCTTGTCTAATGATTCTTTAATGTACTCCTCCATGACACGGTTTTCTTGAACCGATAGAGGGTACACCATGCCCTTGGGAGGTATAGTGCCAGGCACCAAGTCAATAGCACAATCGTAGGGTCTGTGAGGCGGTAATTTGTCAGCCTCTCTTTTATCAAAGACAGTCTTTAAAGATAAATACTGAGAGGGTATAGCCGTAGACAAAGGAGGAATGGTAGGAACATTAATAGAATTCACAGGCGTGACTTCAATAGTACATGACTCATGGCAGGCTTCACTCCATGATTTTATCTGCCCTGTCTCCCAGTCAAAAATGGGATTGTGGGCACGTAACCATGGATACCCTAACACCAACTGTGTAGAGGGAGAGGTGATGACCTGGAACCGAATGGTTTCATAGTGTAGAACCCCTGTGTACATGTGTAGCGGTGCAGTCTCGTGAGTAACAACTGGAGATATCAATGGTCTACCATCTATGGCCTCAACGGCCAAGGGTATCTCCTTCTCTCTGATGGGAATGTTGTTTTTCTTTACAAAACCAGAGTCTATAAAATTCTCAGCTGCTCCAGAGTCAACCAGAGCGTATATATTTTCAACTATACAACTCTCTCCCATATGTAAAGAAACAGGGAGAAGCAGTCGGTTAGGAGGCAATGTAGGAGACTTAGAAATCACACCCAAGGCCAGTCCCCTATAAGGTCTTAGGCGCGAGAGTTTTCCGGGAGCAAAGGACACTCCTTTACCATATGGTCTCTCTTACCACAATATAGGCAGAGTCCCTCCCTTCTCCTATGTAATTTTTCATTATCAGAGAGTTTGGCAACCCCTAATTGCATGGGTTCCTCTTCAGATACTTTTACACTCTCCAGTGTATTAACTCTGGGGTGAATAGGTGTAACAAAACGTCTATTCCTGTTCTTGGTATAGAAAAGCAGACCTAGTGGGTCAGAGAGAGTAGGGCGCCCCCTAGTGAATATCCATACATATGTACAAGAAGTAAAATATAACTTTTAATAGTTAATGCATAAAATGCTTGAGGTAAGGACCCAGATACAAAACAAAAAAGAAAGAAAATGAAAACACAATACACAAAATAATGAAAACAAAATAAAGAAAAATTGGAAAAATTAGATCGGGAGGATATCAATAAATGTGAGAGCGTGCTGGATGGGGATAGTATAACCTAAGGTGATAACCTACAAGTTACTATACGAATGAACGCCCCCCAAACTGCTGTATATCTCACAGGTACACTGTAAACTCTTAGTTGACTCGTGCTATGGACCCTCCGTATACTCCCCACTAACAGTATCCAACACGGAATCTGATGGGGTAGAGAGAATGGCAAACTATAATGTGCCCATAAAGGAGGGAAAAGAGGCAACGAGAAAATAACATGAGAAGTAAGTGTATCATATAAATGAGAACTGTTCTGGATGATACTAGTGTATCTAAAAACGATACAGTTATAGGAGCAATGCCTCTGGGGTTGAGGGAGCGAACTCAGCGAGGAGAGAGCAGCCACTGATAACCAGACAGTGCTACAAAATACTAGCTAACAGCTGTGCAGTGGTGTCTTTGAAAAAAAATCCTTCCTCTACACCCACCAAACGTGCCCCCATCATCACCCCTCTTAAATAAAAATGATACAATTGTAGGAACCGGCTGTGGGGACAAAACTCGGTGTTCAAAGAGCGCTCAGTAACTGGGATGCAGAGCTACAGTGAACCAGGTCTATACTAGCCAACCTGCTGGACCTTAGGATTCAACGCTCACTCAATACAACAATTCTGTCCCCTTGTGCAACTCTTGCTTAATACACCAAGTCTGTCCCCTTGAAGCCACCCCTCTGAGTTAAAAAGAAAAGAACACTCTGTATCTCTATAGAGGAACTATATCGAATTGCTCAGCTTGCTGACTAATTCTCCATGCGAACAGACTCATGTCATATCCTCCCTAACTGCCTGCCTGACACGTGTTTCGGCGCCAACACAAGCGCCTTCTTCTGAGGCTAAACAAGAAATGAGTAACGGGAGCCCCTTATATACCCATGAAAGCTAAATCCAAGCTATGGGCGTGATTCACATTGTTGCGCCCAGATTCGCCGGGAACGGACCAATGACGCCCCTTGATAGCGTGTCAGTAGCTGATTGGGTGATGTTGCTGGCAATCAACGGAACCATTAACCCCTTCAGTGCCCGTGACCAGTATGACATCCATGGATGTGAAGAATCCTTTTATATATACAGAGGAGGCTGCTCATGTTGAACAGTGCCTGTATAACAAGTGACCAAATATTAAATTTAATCAATATGAGAGTGCTAACCCGAAAAAATACGGGTTTCGGGGGCCTAAGATGAGCCTCCAGTCAACCAGGTCCTCTAGTGAGGGGAGACTACTTCAGATACATGGAATGAAAATCGTGGGATCCAATCCCGGGAGGGTAAGTCCGAAAACACTAAGGGGGTCTGGTGCACAATGGGTTATTTACATGAATATAGGGTTCCCGTTAGTAAAACATAAATAATATAAATAAACATGAAAAAGAACATGAAAAAGAACATGAAACAATGATGAAAGAAGTGACAGTAGAAAAATAAAGTGTAAGTGTAATAAATAAAATGTGAAAATAAATAATAAATAAGAATGAAAATAGAAATGAATAAAAAAATATAAAGTAAATAAAAATAATAATAATAAAAATAAATAAATAGAATAAAAATAAATGAAAGTGGATGAAGTGTAAAGTAAAACAAAATAAATAAATAAACGTGTTGCAATAAAAAATGAAAAAATAATAATAAACAAATAAATGAATAGATGAAATAAAACGAAAGTATATACAGTCCCTAAAGAAATTATGTACATGTGTGATATAATCATTTGTGTTAATAGAATCCTGATGTGTTTATTTCTCAATAAAGGGAGTGAATGTGAATCCCTCGTTTAAACCGTTTAAACCATTGGGGGCCAGGGTTTTAAACCTGTAGATCCAATAACACTCTCTTTTTAGTAGAGTGTTATCCAAGTCACCACCTCTATGACCTAAAGTCACTCGCTCAATTCCAGCAAACCTAACACCCTTAGGGTCTCCGGAGTGTTGGTTCCTGATGTGTCTCGCCACAGGTGTATCCCTCAGGTTTCTCACGGAGTGTACATGCTCCATGATTTGGAGGATAAATGGCTAGGCACTAGTGTCTCTTTTAGATTTCTACCTCTACGTGCTGTTAGAGATACGTAGGGGGTGACTATCCCCTTAAAGTGGGGGTCCTGTGATATGAGTGGCCAGAACCTGCCTAGTATCTTCTTGGCCTGGTTCCAACCTGAATCAAAACTTGCGATGCAGCGAATAGGCGTTTGTGTGGCAAGTGTCAGTTTGTCGCTGAGGAGTTCCGATCTATCACTATGTAGAGCCCTCTGATACGCTTGCTTTAGACAGCGGTTGGGATAGCCCCTCTCTTTGAATCTGTGTTTAAGGAGTTTGGCTTGGATGGTAAATTCCTCCACGTTGGAACAGTTTCTCCTGAGTCGGAGGTACTGTCCCACGGGGATGCCTCTCTTCAGTGTGGTGGGGTGATGGCTCTCCCACCTCAACATAGTGTTAGTTGAGGTGGGTTTCCTGAATAAAGTCGTCTCAATGGTTTGTTTTGATGTGGTCGTGAACGTGCAGTCAAGGAAGTTCAAGGACGACCCCCCTATCTCCATTGTAAACTTCAAGTTAAGGTCATTGGAGTTCAAGGTCTCTACGAAGGTCAAAAAAAGATCCCTCGTGCCAGTCCATACCACTAGTACGTCATCTATATAGCGTTTCCACATAAAGATGAATTTAGTGTATTCAATGTTTGAGTTGCTGAAGACCACGTACTCCTCCCACCAGCCCAGGTGCAGGTTGGCATACGATGGGGCACAAGACGTCCCCATAGCTGTGCCCTGCACCTGGTGGTAGTACTGTCCATTAAACAAGAAAAAGTTGTGGGTCAAGACAAACTGTAGTAAGTCTATTACAAAGGAGGTGTGGCCCTGATGTCTAGGACCACGTGTTTCCAAGTAATGCTTGGTGTGTTTTAACCCTAAGGAGTGGGGAATAGATGAATAGAGTGCCTCTACGTCCAGGCTGCATAAAATAGCATTCTCAGGGAGGTTGATGGAAGCTAGACATTTTAGAGTATCCTTGGTGTCCCTGAGATAGGAGGGTAATTTTTCAACAAAGGGACGAAGAATCTTGTCTATGTAGACACTGGCTTTGCATGTAAGGTTGTTAGACCCCGACACTATAGGTCTAGCAGATAGAACGTCATACTGTTTATGCACTTTTGGTAGACAGTAAAAGGTGGACACAGTGGGGCACTTTACGTATATATACGAATATTCATCTTTTCCCAGGATTCCATCATCAAAGGCCTTATCCAGGAGCTTTTTAAGTATTAGTAGAAATTTGGTCGAGGGATCTGAGGGTAGGTGTTTATAGGTGGTACTGTCCTTAAGTATATTTAGGGCCATTTGTACATATTGTGTTTTATTCTGTACCACGATATTCCCCCACTTGTCTGCCGGCTTGATGACTATGTCATCATTTGCCTGTAGTTCACAGAGGGCTTGCCATTCCCTCCTTGAAAGGTTGCTGTGTGGTCGAATTTGAAGATTATCCAACCTTAGGTCTTGTATCATTTGGCAGGTCGACTCTACGAACATATCAATGTTCTTGTAATCCCTGATATTCGGGGTAAATTTACTCTTAGTTCGTAGGTCGGTGTAAGGTAGCAACTCAGGGCCATCATTCTCATCTAGTAAGGTTACTAGGTCTTGGAGGCATTGATATTCCCTCATATTAAAACCCAGGTCTCTGGCTTTTTTCTCTTTCTCAATGAGGAAGAATTTATGGAGGGCCAGTCTCCGTCCAAAAAGGTGGATATCCTTTATCCATTCAAACTTGTTGAATAGAGGGACTGGGACAAAGAATAACCCCTTTACGAGAACCTGGACCTGGGTTTCAGTAAGTGCCTCATCTGAGAAGTTGATGACTTTATTACTGGCGTTTAATAACGTTTGCGTGACCTCCCCCTGTACCGCGTTTGCCTGTACTGTGCTTGGGGTTCCCCCTCTCGGGGGTTTTGGCCTAAAAAAGCCACCCCTTTTTTCAGTATGCCTCTTGTTTGAGTGACACTTGAGGGTGTAGAACTAGTGTTTGAGCTTTCAGTGTCTGTATCAGAGGTCTCGTACTCTGATGTTGAGTACTGGTCTGAGTCTGTACGTACGTTTTTTCTGTTAAATTTTCTATAGACTCTACCATTTTTATAATCTAGATTATCCCTTATGAACTTTTTATGCTTCCGATTTTTAATAGTATCTTTGTACTTGTTCAGATTATGCTGGAGTTTCAGTTCTTGTGAGTCAAAGGTTGGATCATCTTTATGTTTTTGTACAGCCTCAACTGCTTCTTTAACATTATTATTTATAAGTTCCAACCTTTGGCTCTCAAATCTACAGATAATGTTCATAAAGGTGCGGGAGCATAGATTAGTTGCATCCTCCCATTCCTTTAGGAGGGCAGTATCCTCCATTTGCATATTGGGCATGACTTGGATTCTAAGACCTCTGGGAATCATAGACTTATTAAGGTAGTTGTGGATAGAGGAAATTTCCCAGCCCAGTCTAATTTGCTGTTTACAGGCATTGGAAACAAGTCTGAATTTAGATTCGATACTGGTATCCTGGGAAAGAAAAACACTCTCTTTATCTGTAAAGACATTTTCGGCGTCAAGGCACCATTGGTTTGGATCTTTAAGTTGGTTTAAGAAGTTAGCCATTATTTGTGAGAACCACACACACCAGGATATGGATTATACTGTAGGACACGGGTAGGTATTGAAACTTTGTAAGCAATAAAAAGAAAAAAGTAAGTTGAATACCCAAACTGGGAAGCAACTTTTGGTGTGTCCTGGGGCGACCAGATTAGGGGATAACCCTTACAAAATTGTATAAGTAGAAAAGCAGACCTAGTGGGTTCTTGGTATAGAGCCTGTCACGAATCCTATTATCTATATCGATGAGGTAGTCAATAAGGTCCTCTAAGGCAACAGGAAGCTCCTTAGCTGCTACCTCATCCAATATAGAGTCTGATAAGCCTTCCATGAAGGCAGTAGTTAACCCATTGTTGGTCCAATCTACCTGTGAGGCAAGGGTACGAAACTGAATAGCGTAATCAGCCACAGACCTAGAACCCTGTTTAACCCTCATTAATGCTCTTGCGGCATTCTTAGACCTTTTCATAGTGTCAAAAGTTCTGCGAAAAGCTGTAAGGAAACTGTGAAAGTCATGCACCATAGGTCCATTAGCCTCCCAAATAGGGTTTGCCCATTCAAGTGCTTTGTCGGTAAGTTGGTGCATAAAGAACCCAACTTTAGACCTCTCTGTGGGAAATGAACGTGGATACATCTCAAAATGAAACTCTATTTGGTTAATGAACCCTCTGCATGTCTTAGAATCCCCTCCATACCTAGAAGGAGGCGTTAAATGGGCCGTAGCATTAGGCACAGTCGATACTTCAGGAAGCAGGGGTGTAGGAGGGTTAGGTGCAGTTGCTGGAATGGTTCTAGCTAAGAGCGTCTGGAGAGCCTGAGCTATCTGATCCATACGGTGATCCTGCTCTACAAATCTAGCCTCATGGGACGCCATCTGTTGAGCTAAATCTGCAGGGTCCATGGCCCTATCGTAATGTAACGAGTATATACCCCTACACGCAGGATCCAGCCAAACAGAAGACAGCACAGAGGAGAGATACGACTACCGGACCTTAGAGTGGCCGGACTCGACGTAATAGGAGAAGTACAGAGTCAGGAACGATCCGAGGTCAAGGGCACAAAGAGACAGCGTAAACGAGAACTAGCCGGGGTCTGGTACACAGGAATCAGCAAGCCGGCAAACAGTACAGACAAGGATAAAGCGAAAACGAAGTCAGAATACAAAGCCAAGTTCAAATACGGAGAAACACAACTGAACACAACAAGCACTAAAGGGAACTGTAGCAGAAACCACGATAGGGCAAGGAACTAAGGGAAAAGGGTGAGTATAAGTAGCCTTCAAACTAATGTGATTGGCTCCTGTCACTTCCACACCCCCAACAGGTAAGTGTATGGGGTGATTGGCATGACAGGAGCCAATGGGAGCCTTTTTGCAATTTAGGCTCCCACTGTCTCTTTAAGAGCGCGCCCGAGACTCGCGGCGCGCTCTTAGCTGCAGGCGGGACACGTGACCGCATCTCGCGGTCACTGCCCGTCTTCCTGTTAGGCGAGTCGGATGAGCCGCGCGCGGCTCGTGCAGCCGCAGGACCGCGCGCGGCTTGAAGAGAGGACCGCGGCCGGCCCCCGGATAAGGTAAGTAACGCTACAGTGTCTTTTCGTGTATGTAACCATCAAATATTTCAATGTATCTATTAGGCAGTTTGTGAGTGTCAGGCATGTGGAATTTATATATTCTGACACCCGGCACATGCAAATGAAGATTTTTTTTTATTCTTTTAGGGCTGCCTTGGGGAGAGTTGGTGACAGGCAGGGAGTATATCATTGGCACGCGTGCCAGGATACCGTAATTGTGCCTGGTTGCAGGTCACAGGGAGATGTTAGGAACTGCAGCATCCAACCGCTCCACACAATGCTCAGGACTCATAGCCACCAGGATTCAGCATGAAGTCATATCCCAGCAGCCAACACTGCCAGGATATGCTGTAAAGGGCAGAGTGATTGTGGGACAGGCTGGTATTCTGTGATGTGTGAGTGTCAGAGAATGTGAAGGTTGTGTGTGTGTGTGTGTGTGTGTGCCAGTGCTGGTCATTGTTTTTTGTATGGGTCATTGTGTGCGTGTGTCAGTGTGCAGTGTGCTTTTGTATGGGTCAGTGTGTCAGTGTTTGTGTGCATCAATGTATCATAACCACATAATCAAAACCAAAGTGTGTGTATTAGGTGGTTTGGGATGTATAAGGCACTTTCTGTGTGTGTGTGTGTGTGTGTATGCAAGAATTAGGCAGTGTGTGTGTTTATATGTAAAAAGCAGTTTGTGTGTGTGTGTGTGTGTGTGTATGAATAAGGCATAGGGATGTACAGTTTGTATGAGGCAGTCTTCTCACAAAAAAAAGATTAAGCAGGCATGGGGGGCGGGGCCGGACTGCCGAGCTGAGCGGTCGCAGGACAGCTCGGCTCCTGCCAAATTTGTCCTGCTAAGCCTTAAAAACGAGCCTCTGGAGGGGACAAACGACCACCAACTGCAACCCTCACTACCCACGGGCTGCCGGAGCTGAGGTGAGGCTTGCTCCAGGGTGTTAGTCCCTCAGATGTGGGGTCCCTGCGGCATCAGGCGAGACCTTACATGGCGGTGAGTGGAGTGGACGGCCGCCACTCCACTATCCTGCCCATCGGAGCCCGCAAACCCGAGAAAACCGGCGGATCCGGTCCTGATCCCCCCCCCTCTGGACCGGGGGGGTGATCCCGGTCCCCACCAAGCGGCATCACAGCCACGTGAAGAAACAGTGCCGCACCGACTGACAGGCTTAGGGCCTAGATCAAAGATGGCGGGGGCCATGTGCGCGGGAGCCGAGCCGCGGTGCCCGACAGCAGACTATAGACACCATCGGGCTTGATCTTAAAAGCGACTAATACCAGCAACTCACCCCCACACAGCAGCCACTAAGCCTGGAGACATGCTGGGCACTTGGCGCCAGTATCCCATAACGCGGCACCACCCCCATGGCATGGGATGCCGACGGGACTGCTCGCCCTTCATCTGAGCTGGGTGCCCACTGGGAGGATTCCTCCACAGCCTGCCATACCCCCAGGGAGAGGATTGAGACCCATCGGAACCCTGGGCCCACGATCCTGCTGATGGGATCAATGGCGAACAGGCACAAGCACCCATCAAGGCCTCAGGCCGAAGATAGGCGGTCCCTGGAAGCAGTGACACCACAACCCCAGACAGAAACAGCATCTAGGTGAACCGGTACAGGACTTTGAACCAGCAGGGACTCAAACTGATTCCAGCGTGAGCATGACAGGGGTACCTTACTAAGTGGACTGGGGGCTTTACAGGACACTAACAAACACGGGTCTCAGGTCCCCTATGGAGGCAGCGGAACGGGTGCGCGTCGACTCAGGCCCAAAACGCAGCCCGGAATCAGGGTTTCCGCAGGAACATAATCGGACACATGTATAAGACCCCAGGAGCCACACAGACACGGTGCCACATGTCCCCGGGTATGGTACCGTGCAAGTGTCCAAGGACTGGTACTGCCTTGCCTTATAACCTGTCAGGTTGTAGACAATCTTCATTGATGACTCTGTACTTTTCTTTTTCTTTTTCTGTCTCGCTACGTTGCCTACATAAACAGGGTAGCAACACGGGGGTAAAACCCACAGACAGTCAGACCGCAACTATAACCACAGCAGGTAATCATATATACACAACACCTAGATCGCACCCTACAGTCTGCACTAGAGAGTCTCACAGGCTGGACACACCTGCGAGCATGGCCCCCCGTCTAACACGCATATACTAAATCTAGAAGTACCCTAGCCTAGCCACACACGAAAGCTTACCGCCTTCTCTAATAAATCTACCCATAGGAACACACTAGTAACGCTAAGCGAAGCTCAAAAGTTAACCTTAAACGTGCCGCACAATCTAGATCAAAACTCCAGCAGGTTTACTGCTAGCAGTGCCTGCCTAGCCTCTCTGATCGATACTAACTCATAACTATCCTAGATTAGAGGCGTATTAAACATGACCACTAGCATGACTATTAACACGTTTAACTTGTTAAGGCTTATTAAACATGAACACAAGCACGATTATTATTACGTTAAACTTGTTCGGGCATATTAAACTTGAACACAAGCATGATTATTATTACATTTAACTTGTTAAGGCATATTGAACAGGAACACAAGTATGATTATTATTACATTAAACTTGTTATTAATCTTCTGTAACGCTTAATTTAAAAAATAAAAAAAACGAGGCTGTTATGCGAAGGAGATGTTGTACCACTATGCTCCCAACCTGTATGAGAACGTACATCCCTTTTTCTTCATTCTGTACCCCCCATAATTCATGCCTCAATAAAAGAAAGATTGACAAAAAAAAAAAAAAAGATTAAGCAGGCATATACTTGAGGGAGGGTCCATTCCCTAAAGAGTGATTTGATAAGTCTTGCCAAGCTTGAAAACTTTTTTAACTAAGGTGAAATTAAGATTATTTCCAACTTTTGTGATGTCACAGATGCTAATGATGTCATGGACAAAGCAAAGGCAGCACAGCTTAGCTGTTCAGCAGTTTTTTCTAGATGGCACATGCAGAAAGAAACACACTTATTTGATTAAGAAATAGACTGTTTTAACTACAAATTCCTGAACAGAGCATTAACAAACTTGGTAAAGGCATTATAATACACAGCATGATAACACAAAAAAGAAAAAAAATAGCAAATTAGGACTACAGTTCCTACACGTCAGTTTTGGCCTATATTTTTAAACTAAATAGATTGTTCTACTCATCTTAAATATGCACAAATCCTGTGCCTGATGACAGGGGCGCATGGTGATGTGACGCATGTATGCACGCTCGCGTGTCCTACTGGTGACCTAGTAGGTGGGGGATGAACCCTGTGATCCTGGTTATTCGTTGCAGAGACTTATCAGACGCATGGATAATGCCAGATAAAAAGCAAAGCATAAGGAAAATTAAGTAGGATACAATATAGAAATTGGGATACAGCTGAGTATAGAAGCCAAGTGTTTAAGGCGCCTTAAGGTTGCCTTCTCTCTGTGGGAGGTCAGGATCCTCTGTATGTTGTTCGTGCTCCAGATAGCAATCAGGAACCAGGTCAGTAGGTATAAAGAATGTATTAGATCCAAATGTATTAAAAATATATAAAATATAAAAGCAAATAATAGGTCACTGGTCCTACGCATTTCGTTTCAAAGAAACTTCCTCAGGGACCAAAGTAAAAACAGTTACAGAATAAAACACTCTCAGTAACAATCAAATTGTGATTCGCACAACTGATATGTTCGCACGGAAAGCATTGAATCTGGCATGTGGATACGTGGATAACAGCAACATTAATTTAATATATTGAAGTAATCATCGGCTCCAGACCCTTGAGACTCTTTACAGGGGGCCGCTGTACTGCCCAAACTCATACATGAATTTCATTACCTGGGTTAAAACATCTGTTATACACGATAGTAATGTAATAAACTGCTCAAAAAAAAAATTAAGGGAACACAAAAATAACACATCCTAGATCTGAATGAATTAAATATTCTTCTGAAATACTTTGTTCTTTACATAGTTTAATGTGCTGACAACAAAATCACACAAAAAGAGAAAAATTGAAATCAAATTTTTCAACCCATGGAGGTCTGGATTTGGAGTCGCACTCCAAAATTAAAGTGGAAAAACACACTACAAGCTGATCCAACTTTGATGTAATGTCCTTGAAACAAGTCAAAATGAGGCTCAGTAGTGTGTGTGGCCTCCAAGTGCCTGTATGACCTCCCTACAACGCCTGTGCATGCTCCTGATGAGGTGGCGGATGGTCTCCTGAGGGATCTCCTCCCAGACCTGGACTAAACCATCTGCCATCTCCTGGACAGTCTGTGGTGCAACGTGACGTTGGTGGATGGAGCGAGACATGATGTCCCAGATGTGCTCAATTGGATTCAGTTCTGGGGAACAGGCGGGCCAGTCCATAGCATCAATGCCTTCATCTTGCAGGAACTGCTGACACACTCCAGCCACGAGGTCTAGCATTGTCTTGCATTAGGAGGAACCCAGGGCCAACCGCACCAGCATATGGTCTCACAAGGGGTCTGAGGATCTCATCTCGGTACCTAATGGCAGCCAGGCTACCTCTGGCAGGCACATGGAGGGCTGTGCGGCCCCCCAAAGAAATGCCACCCCACACCATTACTGACCCACTGCCAAACCGGTCATGCTGGAGGATGTTGAAGGCAGCAGAACGTTCTCCACGTAGTCTCCAGACTCTGTCACGTCTGTCACATGTGCTCAGTGTGAACCTGCTTTCATCTGTGAAGAGCACAGGGCGCCAGTGGCGAATTTGCCAATCTTGGTGTTCTCTGGCAAATGCCAAACGTCCTGCACGGTGTTGGGCTGTAAGCACAACCCCCACCTGTGGACGTCGGGCCCTCATACCACCCTAATGGAGTCTGTTTCTGACCGTTTGAGCAGACACATGCACATTTGTGGCCTGCTGGAGGTCATTTTGCAGGGCTCTGGCAGTGCTCCTTCTGTTTCTCCTTGCACAAAGGCGGAGGTAGCGGTCCTGCTGCTGGGTTGTTGCCCTCCTACCGCCTCCTCCACGTCTCCTGATGTACTGGCCTGTCTCCTGGTAGCGCCTCCATGCTCTGGACACTATGCTGACAGACACTGCAAACCTTCTTGCCACAGCTCGCATTGATGTGCCATCCTGGATGAGCTGCACTACCTGAACCACTTGTGTGGGTTGTACACTCCGTCTCATGCTACCACTAGAGTGAAAGCACAGCCAGCATTCAATAATGACCAAAACATCAGCCAGGAAGCATAGGAACTGAGAAGTGATCTGTGGTCACCACCTGCAGAATCACTCCTTTATTGGGGGTGTCTTGCTAATTGCCTGTAATTTCCACCTGTTGTCTATCCCATTTGCACAACAGCATGTGAAATTGATTGTCACTCAGTGTTGCTTCCTAAGTGGACAGTTTGATTTCACAGAAGTGTGATTAGCTTGGAATTAGATTGTGTTGTTTAAGTGTTCCCTTTATTTTTTTTTAGCAGTTTTTTTAAATGAATGTTGCTATTTATTTGATTTACCAGTAGAGGTCACTAAATCCCTATTGAAACAGTGAACAGTTACTTCTTAATAATCAATGATACCCAGCTGAAGAAATATCTGGGCATAAGGGCAGTCATGGTATTTAAAGGGTACTCCAAACAAAAAAAAGTATTTTCACAAAACACTGTTTTTGGTTAGAGTAACCCTTGCTGTGCTGGCCTGCCCCTATTTTAAAAAATTAAAATAAAATAAATTAGAGCTAAAACTTATCTCCATTCCAAATCCGAGTCAAAGTTCCTGCAGTAGTCCAACCCTCCTACACTGACATAACTCACCCTCACTGAAGGAGGAGGACAGATGTCAGAGTGGACAGGCAGATTGGAGGACATGGGTGGCAGGAATAGGCAATGAGTTCTTAAAAAGATCAATTCTTCAATAATTTGCAAATGTTCATCCTGCCGAATTCACCTGGTTTATCTTTGGCTGCCATGAGGTCGTTGATAAATCTCTGATTCCTGTGCTTTAAATAGGTTCGGATTCAGATAATACTGATTTCCCAAAAATTTCCAAATATTTTTACAGATTCAGTCAGACCGATGAAACCTGAATGCTTTTGGCTTCAGTAAATCTGCTAATTGTCAATGCAGTCAGAATTCAGTAATTTGAAGTGGAGGGACAGCTTGTTATAGCGCTTGTTTGTGGTGGGAAGCTGTCTCTGAAAACGTATCTTTTCAGTTCTCATTGATTTGATTTTCATCTTCATATGCCCACCCAGACTTCAAGAACCTTTCCTCTAACAATCGGCTTGTTAAATGGAGTTGTTAACCGTTAAAATTATGGTCAGTACATCCCCCCACCACTACCAATAGCTGCGGTGCCCCTCATAATTCCTGACTTTAATTATAGAATCTGGAACAGACACAGGGCACACTCCCTGTCCCAACTTCTACACAACTCCAACCTCAAACTGTTCACAGACCTACAAACAGAGTTCAATCTGCCTACTACAGCTCACTTCTCCTATATACAACTTTAATCCCGGATAAAACAGACGCAAACGGAGACGGATTACAAAACACCGAAACCACAGCTGTCGGCCATGGAGAAGATCTGCCTGCAGCTCAAGCCGCCAAAGAAATTCATCTCCTTCACCTATACCTCCGAACACTCTACACCGAACATCGAATCTCTTCCATTCACGAAAGCATGGGAAAAAGATCTTGCACATCAATTAACAGACTCTCAATGGAGGGAAATATTTAAGGCCCAAAAACCCATGACACTATGCGCATCCCATGTCGAACTATCGTGCAAGATTCTATACCGGTGGTACCTGGCCCTGCACGCCTCAAACAAAGTTTCCCCAACATATCAGACATCTGCTGAAGATGACACACAGATAAAGGAACAATGCTGCATACCTGGTGGCGCTGCCCGCTACTCAATACATACTGGCAGATTGCCTCAATAAGGAAGGAAATCAGGCGAGTCTTGAAGATGGACTCAATACCGCTCAGGATGCTCGCCCGGATTGTAGGACTCCTGTCCTCATCCATTCAGGCGATATTCCCGGGCCCGCTACACTACAGGGCCATGCAACGGCTGAAAGCGGGATACCTGCGCACCGGACATTCCTACGACCACTGGATCCCACTCAATCGGGAGGTGAGATCAGAACTACGATGGTGGTTGCTACACATACAAGCCTGGAACGGCAAGGCGATCTTCGGCTCCTCCCCGGACTTCATCGTGGAATCGGACGACAGTTTATGGGGATGGGGCGCCCACTGCTCAGAGGCCTCCACGGGGGGCCCCTGGCAAGGAGAGGAAACCGGTCTTCACATCAACTGCCTGGAGTTGATTGCGGGTTCCTTCGCCATACGCAGCCTGGCCAAAGACAAGTCGAACTGCTGTATCCTGCTCCGCATGGACAACATTTCGGCGGTACAATACATCAACCGCCTGGGCGGAGCGAGGTCCAAAGATCTGACCGAAGCTACGAAGGACATTTACAGCTTCTGCATGCAGAAGAACATCACGTTACAGGCGGAATACCTCCCAGGGGTTTCCAACCTGACGGCGGACTGGTTCTCCCGGCACTGGAGAGACACCAGCGATTGGACGCTCAACAGAGAGATATTTCAGACACTGCGACAACGGATGGGTCCGCTATTATTAGATCTGTTCGCCTCAAGGACCAACCACCAACTACGGAGATACTACAGCTGGCTTCCGGATCCGATGAGCGAAGCGGCGGACGCTTTCCTGCAGGACTGGCCCTCACACGGAGCCTACGCTTTCCCTCCATTCTCGATGATCCCACGAGTGCTACGGTACTTGCGCACCCACAGGACTTCGATCCTACTCATAACGCCACTCTGGCAGAGCCAACCGTGGTTCCCGGACCTCCTGGAGCTGTCCCACGGCACTCCCGTGCTGCTCCCGACTTTCCCACTCCTTCTGTCGGGACCTCGAGGGGAACCTCACCCCCTCGTCCTGGAAGGCCAATTGGAACTAGTGGTTTGGACGATTTCAGGGGTTCCTGGTCAGTCCACGGCCTATCGCAGTCTACTAAAGAACTCCTTTGGGATTCGTGGGCCCCGGGCACCAGGAGATGTTACGTTTCCGCATGGTCAGCCTGGAGTGATTGGTGCGTGGAAAGGGATTCCGATCCCTTTACTGCCCCTATCCCGCTGATACTCAACTATCTTGCCCATCTCTTCTCGACTGGTAGATCATTCAGATCCCTTAACGTGATCAGATCGGCCATTTCAGCGGCACACATCCCAGTACAAGGCAGACCGGTGGGTCAAGACCCACTGGTATGTCGCCTGCTGCGAGGCGCTAGAATGACGAGACCCCCAGCACCCAAATATTCCAACCTCTGGCAGGTGAATAGGGTGCTGGACTTCCTGAGAGGTTGGCCGGATAACCCGTTTCTATCTCTGAAACAACTCTCAGCAAAATTGGCCCTTTTGTTATGCCTTGTCTCTTTCCGACGGGTGTCTGACATTAGAGCCTTTGACGTGGACGGTTTCTCTCTCACTCCAGAGGGAGTCACTTTTTCCATTACGAGACGGACTAAATCAGATACACCCTCTGTATCCTATCCATATTTTGAATCGGATCCCAAGCTATGTGTTGTCAAGACACTTAGGAGATACGTAGAAAGTACAGCCACTCTCCGGCATTTTCCGACGGGTCAACTGTTGATTTCCTACGTGAAACCTCACGGCCCAGTGTCTACTACCACCCTGGCCAGATGGGTTCGCTGGTTATTACAACTGGTGGGAATCGAATCTAGCTTTGGAGCACATTCAGTTAGGGGGGCGGCGGCATCCCAAGCGTTCTTGGCAGGCGCCTCCCTAA
This sequence comes from Pelobates fuscus, assembly GCF_036172605.1. Lineage (NCBI taxonomy): Eukaryota > Metazoa > Chordata > Amphibia > Anura > Pelobatidae > Pelobates > Pelobates fuscus. Next base: position 280,366,606 of record NC_086317.1, read on the forward strand.
CCGACATTATGCGTTGCGCGGACTGGTCTAGGGAAAGTACTTTTCGGACATTCTATTTCCGCCAGGTTTCGCATGCTTCCTTCACACTGGTTAGGCCTAAGCTTTAAAAATGCAAATATGAAGCCTCCTGTCATGTGGTAAAATTGAAGATTATATTAGCTTTAGTGTACTAATAATCTTAATTTTAGTAATGACAGGAGGCGAATATTTCCCGCCCTAGGGTTTTTTTCTTTCCCCCCCAGATTACTTTGTTTTCTTCAGGTTTAAGTCCTAGTGTTCAGGTAAGCATGCAGGTTATTACCGTATATGTTAGCATATGTTTTGTTTGCATTGTTCATTGCTATGCATGGATTATATATATTATCAGTTTTTCCTTTGATTTAATGGTTATGCTTCTCACGTTCCGTTTGATGACCTAGGTTTAAGTATAATACTTTGATGTCTTAGGTTTAAGTTTTCACATCTTAATTTACATTATGGCTCAGTTATACATTTGGTTATGATATGCGGACACGTTGCCACGTCAGAAACCTTTCACCTTTTTCTTTTTCTTTCAGCGTGAATATCCAATTTATGGGACGAAGAATCGTCTTCCACTCCGTCACTTCATGGATCTACCAAAGTTCTTTATCGTTATATATTGTTGAATTGTTATCCGTATTGATATTTTATGTATTGACTGTTACCTTTTTTCGCCTCAAAGAAAGAGGAAATGATGTCATAGACAGACCCTTTTATGGGGAGCATATCTTTTCTCTGATTGGTTGTTACTGTTTCTATGCTGCTGGAGTTTTCAGTAAAGAAAGATATGCAAATATTCGCCTCCTGTCATTACTAAAATTAAGATTATTAGTACACTAAAGCTAATATAATCTTCAATTGTCAGATGTAAATCAGCCTTGAGTGAAATCTTTTTCTTCTGATTCTTCACACTCCCATCAGTCAATCAGGGTATTTGCTCAAAAGAGAAAGTATATGGAAAAAAATAAAGTGCAATTCCAGAGTAAAGTATAAAAAGAATTTTATAACTTACAAATAAGTTAAAAGCAATGAGTATATCACCACTGGGCGTCCTACGCGTTTCGTCCTAAGATGGGACTTCCTCAGGGACTTGGTGCATCAATCACAACAGAAAATGTATATGAAAAACATTCACCCCGCCCGTTCTTATATATCCCCTCCCGGAGTTCATTATTCAATTATTCCCGGCCGGTGTTTCTTCTCTGTTCGGGCCGCACTTCCTGCTTGGACGCGATGACGTCATCACGTACGCACGTCCCTTGCGTTCCAGACGTGCGTTCCAAATACCCGGAAATGGATGACAGTCATGAATCTTCAGTTCTCCCGGAGACATATGGGCAAATTAAAGCATATAAGGGGGAAGGAAGTTAAAAGAGGACTCTGGATAGCACATTTGTGGATAAAAATATCCATTATATTTCTACTAGAAACTACAGAAAAAAATCATATATATTGAAAATATATACATAAATTATATATATATAAACTATGTTGTAAGTTGTCATTATCAAAATAAAATGAAAAAATAAAAATACACTAAAACAAGTATATACATCTAAATTATTACATTTAAATAAAAAATCTAGAATGAAAGTCCATATATTTACATCTTTCTTACATACTGATTTCCCATTTTGGGAGTGTGTATGAGGCAGACAAATGAAAAGACATACAGCCCAATATTAACACATAACTCTTCTTTATAATATATTGGTACTTAAGTGCATAAGGTGGAACCCATTTCTACATGTATATTTATTCGCACTCCTCCCCTTCATCTCACTTTCTATGGTACTTCAACATTTTTCCACCTCTACAGGTTTTCCTTTTGGAATTTTTTAAAGTTTTTAAAAGGGCCCCATGTTTAATACTAATGTGGATAATTGGCCATATTATTTATACGGCTCAAAATTTGATACTAATACCACTAGAGAACTAAATTGTATATATGTAGTCTTTCGAGATAAATCCATTAGTAGCACCTTTATACGAATATTGGAAATTACATAGGAATGAAATGAGGAAAAGGAAGTGCGACATCCATATAGACCTTTTACACAACCAAAATTAATCTTCAAAAAAACTCCACAGGTCAATATCCAGATTCAGACCCCAAGGTTGGAGTGTCTTTAGTTTATTTATCCAGAATGTTTCTCTCTGTGAGAGTTTTTTAGTTAAATCTCCTCCCCTCCAATAAGGATCCACGTGTTCAATGCCCACGAAAGAAAAATTTTGCCAATCAAATTGGTTTCAGGAATTACAATGCAGAGGTTCGCCTACGTGATCTGGCCCATACCATAGGTCTATTGTCCGCCTCTATCCTGGCCATTTACCAGGGACCTTTATACTACCGAGCCATGCAATGGCTCAAAACACGCTACCTACACCGCTCCACTTCTTACGATCAGTACATCTACCTAACAGACGAAGTTCGGATAGAACTTCCCTGGTGGCTTCACAACATGGAAGCCTGGAATGGCAAAGCCATTTTCGGATCGCAACCAGACTTCATTCTGGAATCCGATGCCAGTCTCTTGGGATGGGGCGCCACGTGCGCCGAAAGGTACACCGGAGGACTATGGTCCCCCTCCGAACGAGCACTGCACATCAATTGCCTAGAATTGATTGCAGGATCTTTCGCGATTTGCAGTTTCGCAAAAGATTGTTTCAATTGTTCACTAGTAGTGACAATAGTCATTGTTACTCCGTTATGGAGAGCCCAGACTTGGTTTCCAACCCTGCTAGAAATGTCTGTGAATTGTCCAATTCTACTGCCTCGATCCCCCGACATCCTCAGGAACCCAGCAGGGCACTATCACCCTCTCGCCCTCCAAGGGCGGCTCCAGCTTGTGGCTTGGACCGTTTCAGGGGATCCTGGAATGTCTCGGGACTTTTGGAGACAGCTCAGGCGCTCCTATGGGATTCCTGGGCCCCAGGCACTAGACGAGCTTACCTCGCTGCATGGCGAACATGGGTCAGCTGGTGTTTGGAAAGGGATACCGATCCCTTTTCAGCTCCTCTGACGATAATTCTAAATTTCCTGTCTACCTTATTTGATCAGGGCAAGTCCTATAGATCGATTAATGTTTTTAGATCAGCTATTTCTGCGGGCCACAACCCTATTGACAATGCATCAATAGGAAAACACCCTTCAGTTTGTAGACTGTTACGTGGGATCAGACTAGCCAGACCCCCTCTTCCTAAATACTCCAATTTCTGGGATGTCGCTCAGGTTTTTTCCCTCTTAGAATCTTGGCCCTCTAATGAGAACTTGACGTTACGTCAACTCTCTGCCAAACTAGCCTTACTCCTATGTCTAGTATCCTTCCGTAGGGTCTCCGACATTCGAGCATTCGACTTCCACGCTATAGTTTTCTCGCCGGAAGGCGTTACATTTCGCATCACTAAGCAAATAGACAATCACTCTGTGTGGCGCTCTGCTTAAGGCACTATATAGCTGCCACAACCACTCTGCGTTCCCCTACAGGACCCCTTCTCGTGTCCTATGTCAAACCACACAAACCAGTGTCCGCTCCCACAGTCGCACGGTGGATCAGATGGATACTAGCCCAAGCAAACATTGACTCCTCCTTTGGTGCGCATTCAGTCAGAGGAGCAGCTGCATCCTCAGCCTTTCGTGCGGGTAGCTCCCTCTCAGACATTTTGTCGTCGGCAGATTGGTCCAGGGAGTCTACCTTTCGTACATTCTATTTCAAACCTATGCCACATGCTGCATCTTCTATTATATAGGAGCGTTAAAACAGCAAATATGAAGCCTCCTGTCTTGCCATAAAATTAGGGATTATTCTAGCCCTAGTGACTGAATAATCTAAATTTTATTAACGACAGGAGGCGAATATTTTCCCACCCTTGTCTTCAGCATCATTTCTACCCACGAACGGCGAACGCGAACTTCCTCAAATGTTCGCGAACCGGCGAACCGCGCGAACCGCCATTGACTTCAATGGGCAGGCGAATTTTAAAACCAACAGGGACTCTTTCTGGCCACAAAAGTGATGGAAAAGTTGTTTCAAGGGGACTAACACCTGGACTGTGGCATGCCGGAGGGGGATCCATGGCAAAACTCCCATAGAAAAGTACACAGTTGATGCAGAGTCTGCTTTTAATCCATAAAGGGCAGAAATCACCTAACATTCCTAAATCACAATGGATATGGATTGACACCTGACATATGACATATTGACACCTTGACATATGGATTGACACCTTGACATATGGATTGACACCTGTCCTCAGAGACCCTGATGCACACGGACACAGAGCAGAATAGAGACTGTTCCCCCTACATAGGGTCCCTTGGCAGATATGGCGTGGTCGTGGGAGGAGGAGGAGGATGACTTTCACCTCTTCCCCTGTTAGATTCCCGTTGTGCTGTGACATCTCCCTTATACGCTGTGTAAAGCATACTTTTTAATTTATTTTGCAAATGCTGCATCCTTTCCGACTTGAAATTCTGTAACATTTCCGCCACTGTCTGCTTATACCAGGGGTCTAGTAGCGTGGACACCCAGAACAGGTCGTTCTCCTTCAGCCTTTTTATACGAGGGTCCCTCAACAGGCACGACAGCATGAAAGACCCCATTTGCACAAGGTTGGATGCCGAGCTACTCATTTCCCGTTCCTCCTCCTCACACAGAGCAGAATAGAGACTGTTCCCCCTACATAGGGTCACTTGGCAGATATGGATTGACACCTATCCTAAGGGTCCCTGATACACACTGACACAGAGCAGAATAGGGACTGTTCCTCCTACATAGGGTCACTTGGCAGATATGGATTGACACCTGTCCTCAAAACCCCTGATACACACTGACACAGAGCAGAATAGGGACTGTTCCCCTACATAGGGTCACTTGGCAGATATGGATTGACACCTGTCCTCAAAACCCCTGATACACACTGACACAGAGCAGAATAGAGACCGGGGGTCTAGTAGCGTGGACACCCAGCACAGGTCGTTCTCCTTCAGCCTTTTTATACGAGGGTCCCTCAACAGGCACGACAGCATGAAAGACCCCATTTGCACAAGGTTGGATGCCGAGCTACTCATTTCCCGTTCCTCTTTCTCACACAGAGCAGAATAGGGACTGTTCCCCCTACATAGGGTCACTTGGCAGATATGGATTGACACCTGTCCTCAAAGCCCCTGATACACACTGACAAAGAGCATAATAGAGACTGTTCCCCCTACATAGGGTCACTTGGCAGATATGGATTGACACCTATCCTAAGGGTCCCTGATACACACTGACACAGAGCAGAATAGGGACTGTTCCTCCTACATAGGGTCACTTGGCAGATATGGATTGACACCTGTCCTCAAAACCCCTGATACACACTGACACAGAGCAGAATAGGGACTGTTCCCCTACATAGGGTCACTTGGCAGATATGGATTGACACCTATCCTCAAAACCCCTGATACACACTGACACAGAGCAGAATAGAGACCGGGGGTCTAGTAGCGTGGACACCCAGCACAGGTCGTTCTCCTTCAGCCTTTTTATACGAGGGTCCCTCAACAGGCACGACAGCATGAAAGACCCCATTTGCACAAGGTTGGATGCCGAGCTACTCATTTCCCGTTCCTCTTTCTCACACAGAGCAGACTAGGGACTGTTCCCCCTACATAGGGTCACTTGGCAGATATGGATTGACACCTGTCCTCAAAGCCCCTGATACACACTGACAAAGAGCATAATAGAGACTGTTCCCCCTACATAGGGTCACTTGGCAGATGTGGATTGACACCTGTCCTCAAAACCCCTGATACACACTGACACAGAGCAGAATAGAGACTGTTCCCCGTCCACAGAGACCATGATACACACTGACACAGAGCAGAATAGAGACTGTTACCCCTACATAGGGTCACTTGGCAGGTATGGATTGACACCTGTCCTCAAAGCCCATGATACACACTGACACAGAGCAGAAGATAGACTGTTCCCCCTATATAGGGTCACTTGGCAGATATGGATTGACACCTGTCCTCAAAACCCCTGATACACACTGACACAGAGCAGAATAAAGACTGTTCCCCGTCCTCAGAGACCATGATACACACTGACACAGAGCAGAATAGGGACTGTTCCTCCTACATAGGGTCACTTGGCAGATATGGATTGACACCTGTCCTCAAAGCCCCTGATACACACTGACACAGAGCAGAATAGAGACTGTTCCCCGTCCACAGAGACCATGATACACACTGACACAGAGCAGAATAGAGACTGTTACCCCTACATAGGGTCACTCGGCAGGTATGGATTGACACCTGTCCTCAAAGCCCATGATACACACTGACACAGAGCAGAAGATAGACTGTTCCCCCTATATAGGGTCACTTGGCAGATATAGATTGACACCTGTCCTCAAAACCCCTGATACACACTGACACAGAGCAGAATAGAGACTGTTCCCCGTCCTCAGAGACCATGATACACACTGACACAGAGCAGAATAGAGACTGTTCCTCCTACATAGGGTCACTTGGCAGATATGGATTGACACCTGTCCTCAAAGCCCCTGATACACACTGACACAGAGCAGAATAGAGACTGTTCCCCGTCCTCAGAGACCATGATACACACTGACACAGAGCAGAATAGGGACTGTTCCTCCTACATAGGGTCACTTGGCAGATATGGATTGACACCTGTCCTCAAAACCCCTGATACACACTGACACAGAGCAGAATAGGGACTGTTCCCCTAAATAGGGTCACTTGGCAGATATGGATTAACACCTGTCCTCGGGGACCCTGATACACACTGGGGGGAGCTACTGTCCTCCCCAACCCCTGCGCGGTGGGTGGGTGCCATAAATCACAATGGGGGGACCTACTGTCCTCCCCCCCTCGGCCCCCACCCCTGCACGGTGGGTGGGGGCCATAAATCACAATGGGGGGGCCGACTTTCATCCCCCCCGGCCCCCATCCCTGCGCGGTGGGTGGGGGGCATAAATCACAATGGGACGGACCTACTGATAGGAGTGGAGTATTGTTCATATCAGTTTAATACCTTCCGCGTCTCCTATCAGTGGACGGGTATATGGCAGCCATTTTAGGAACCGCACACCTGGGACCTGAGCAAGGTCACCTCGTTCAAGCTGCTCTGGTTCCTTGATGAGCCAGCTGCCCGTGAGTTAACATGTCCTGTGGAGAAGCACTCTGTCCTGTAAAAGCCTCACCACAAAATATTTAAATAAATAACAGCACTCGGAGTGGTGAGTTTAGTAAATGTTCATATCAGTTTAATACCTTCTGCGTCTCCTATCAGTGGACATGTATATGGCAGCCATTTTAGGAACCGCACACCTGGGACCCGAGCAAGGTCACCTCTTTCAACAGGCGACATGATTTGGCCCTGTAAAACTATCCTGGATATTCTCTACAATTTCTATGGATATGGCAGTGATTTCTGTAACAGGGAGATGGAAGAAGATGCTTGGTCGGTCCTCTTACTTGAAATTTGGGGCACTGCGCGGGCAAGCTAATGTGCCACCAGATAGGAGTGGTGAGTTTAGTATTGTTCTGATCAGTTTAATACCTTCCGCGTCTCCTATCAGTGGACGTGTATATGGCAGCGATTTTTAATTGTGGAATCACCTCCCCTTTTTAGGCCAAGGTGGGAATATGCTTAGACCACTGGTATATTGGTGCCATCTTGGAGGATTTTTTTGGGGTTTGGTTTTTGAAGCCACAGTGCTGCACCAGTGGGCCTAAAAATTAGGCATGTACACATGCCTGAAAAATTTGGTATTGTTGCAGCCGCTGCTGTAGCAGCGGCCAGAAAAATTGATGTTTGTTTCACAGGCAGAAAGTGCCCTAAAACATGGCGGCTTGAACCCTAGTTGGTGGCGGATAAGTCACGCAAGTCAAACGTCATTCAGAGCTAAAATACAGCAGCGTGTGGACCATTTTTAGCCCAAGGCAGCTCATCTCATCAGGCCTTTTTTAATCGAATGTATCGCCCAGTGTCAGTCCCTTCGGGATCCATCCCTCATTCATCTTAATAAAGGTGAGGTAATCTAGACTTTTTTGACCTAGGCGACTTCTCTTCTCCGTGACAATACCTCCTGCTGCACTGAAGGTCCTTTCTGACAGGACACTTGAAGCAGGGCAGGCTAGAAGTTCTATAGCAAATTGGGAAAGCTCAGGCCACAGGTCAAGCCTGCACACCCAGTAGTCAAGGGGTTCATCGCTCCTCAGAGTGTCGATATCTGCAGTTAAGGCGAGGTAGTCTGCTACCTGTCGGTCGAGTCGCTCTCTGAGGGTGGATCCCGAAGGGCTGTGGCGATGCGTAGGACTTAAAAAGGTCCGCATGTCCTCCATCAACAACACGTCTTTAAAGCGTCCTGTCCTTGCCGGCGTGGGAGGAGGAGGATGACTTCCACCTCTCCCCCTGTTAGATTCCCGTTGTGCTGTGACATCACCCTTATACGCTGTGTAAAGCATACTTTTTAATTTATTTAGCAAATGCTGCATCCTTTCCGACTTGTTGTAATTCGGTAACATTTCCGCCACTTTCTGCTTATACCGGGGGTCTAGTAGCGTGGACACCCAGTACAGGTCGTTCTCCTTCAGCCTTTTTATACGAGGGTCCCTCAACAGACAGGACAGCATGAAAGACCCCATTTGCACAAGGTTGGATGCCGAGCTACTCATTTCCCGTTCCTCCTCCTCACTGATGTCATTGAAGGTATGTTCTTCCCCCCAGCCACGTACAACACCACGGGTACCAGATAGGTGACAACGAGCACCCTGGGATGCCTGTTGTGTTTGGTCTTGCTCCTCCTCCTCCTCAAAGCCACATTCCTCCTCTGACTCCTCTTCCTCACAATCCTCTTCCAGCGTTGCCGCAGGTCCAGCAAGCGATGCTGATAAGGCTGTTTCTGGTGGTGATGGTGACCACAACTCTTCCTCTTCACGCTCATCTATGGCCTGATCCAGCACTCTTCGCAGGGCACGCTCCAGGAAGAAAACAAATGGTATGATGTCGCTGATGGTGCCTTCGGTGCGACTGACTAGGTTTATCACCTCCTCAAAAGGACGCATGAGCCTACAGGCATTGCGCATGAGCGTCCAGTAACGTGGCAAAAAAAATCCCAGCTCCCCAGAGGCTGTCCTAGCACCCCGGTCATACAAATATTCATTAACAGCTTTTTCTTGTTGGAGCAGGCGGTTGAACATTAGGAGTGTTGAATTCCAACGTGTAGGGCTGTCGCAAATCAAGCGCCTCACTGGCATGTTGTTTCGCCGCTGGATATCGGCAAAGTGAGCCATGGCCATGTAGGAACGCCTGAAATGGCCACACACCTTCCTGGCCTGCTTCAGGACGTCCTGTAAGCCTGTGTACTTATGCACAAAGCGTTGTACGATCAGATTACACACATGTGCCATGCACGGCAAATGTGTCAACTTGCCCAACTTCAATGCCGCTATCAAATTTTTTCCGTTGTCACACACCACTTTGCCGATATCCAGTTGCTGTGGAGTCAGCCACTTTTCCACCTGTGCGTTCAGGGCGGACAGGAGTGCTTGTCCGGTGTGACTCTCTGCTTTCAAGCAAGTCAAACCCAAGACGGCGTGACACTGCCGTATCCGGGATGTGGAATAGTACCTGGGAGCTGGGGGGGTGCCGTTGATGTGGAGCAAGACGCAGCAGCACAAGAGGACTCAGCTGAGGAGGTTATGGAAGAGGATGGAGTAGGAGGAGTAGAGGAGGTTGTGGGGATATTTATGGGATAATAATAGTAAACAGATGAGAAATTGCCCACTATTTCAATTCTCAGATCCCTAATCGTTATCGTGTTAAATGAAATTTATATCACATAATTAATATTACTAATTGTTATAAAAATAGATAATTTTATTTCTTAACAATTTAAATAATAATGATGAGTAACATGCATGATAATAATCAATGGAATTTCAGTATCACATGAATATGCAATATAATATGGTAATAATCAATGAATATGCAGTATAAAATGGTATGCAATACAAAGTGGCAATTTACTTCCTGGTTAATACAGCATTGAATCTACAAGCTGTCAAGACAATTTACGACTTTCTTTACAGAGAGGGAGAGTTTCACTGGGAGACAGAGAATTCTTCAGCGTGTAGCGTAAGGCAATAAAGCCATAAAGACTTTCAACTGGCAGTTTAGAAATAACCCTTGCAATGCTGGCTAGACCTCCTAAGTAGTTAAGATCTACTCCTATGTAATTTTAATAAAATAACATTTAACCAGTCATCAACCATTTTCTTGATTTTATCCAATGAGAGAAATCTACTATGTTATATTAGCTGATATTTTATTAATTTGTCTAAACAGATATTTAATCTTATTTATAGCAAATCAACACAGCTGGATAATATCACGATATTCTAATATGTGATTAATCACATAAATACATTATTATTGTTTTCATCTGCAGAATAAAAAGCTTAATTATGTATTTCTTATTTAGCTAAGATTTCTAAATCGAAATCTGATCGTGAATTATTCAGTCATATATCATGCTATTAATTTTAATTAATTTTAATTAATTAATTAAATGCCAGTATATTTACCAGTTATGTAGATATTTTCTCATCAGATATTCCCAGGTAGCTAAGTGTCATGGGTCTCTTTCTCTGAGCCTGCTCTCTGCATCTCTCCGAATTTGAATCTGCATCCCAATCTGACTCAATCTCCTTCTCAAACTTTCCTTTGTCTTACTTTTTAAAGGGGAAATTCCTCTAAGTGATAGCCAATCACAAATGTGGGGTGTGGTTCCCTTCTAGGTAACCAATTTAATATTTGGACTCTAGATGGCAGCATTGTTCCACTACACATACCTATCCAGGAAAGAGTTAACTTTTCCTGGTGGCTATTTTTTTTTTTTTGTCAATCTTTCTTTTATTAAAGGCATATAGTATGGGATACAGAAGAGAAATTGGAGGAAACGTTTAAGTGATTTACAGTATAGGGTTGGTACATCAATATGCAAAGTTAGATTACATTTCCAGATATTCTATGCCTCATTTATTTCTTTATGTATTGTAGTTAAACATTAGTTTGAAAATACAAGCTAAGGATCAAAAGATCCGGGTTGATAACTCGCTAAGTCATGTTAGTCAGGCGTCTGGTGACACATAGGTGAGTAAAACACAGGTTTCACACTAGTTGCAAGCATAATTGTAGATAGTAGGGCTACGCTTTAACTGTAGCGTACAAGTAAAACATTAAAACATTAACAGGTAGCTTAGGCTCCGCATATTTGAACACAAATAATGAGAGAAAGACATGCTAGCTGTGGATACAGGCTACCACCGCAAGGTCAACCCAAATGCTGAGCCTGGAGAGACATGCTGAACTGAAGTGTCATGGCCATATATGCACATGGGGAAAGGGATTGTGACTAAGGCATAGCCTATTACAAGGCCGCAGTAGCTTAGTGAGTACTAGAGGGGACATCAACAGGGTTACACCTGGCTGCGCTAGGGTGATAGTTAGGCCTCAGGCAACATACAAATGAGCAGTACTTGAGACAGCGAAAACAAATAATGCAGGTAACATAAAAGAAGAACCAAACGTTGTAATAGGGGGTCGTGTGGGTCCATTCGAGGCATTTGAGGCTGGGTTACGGTGAGTATTGTGCCTGAAATTGAGTCCAAGTCCCTGTTGGGTCAGCCGATGCCGTTTCGGGGCTGAGTATGTGCCCCCTGCGATGGTCGGTACACCTGGTCCGGTCTCTCTAGCGTGTGGGAGCTTGGTGTCCCCGTGTCGTTTGGATATGCGTTGGTCTGTGAGACGATCCCCCGGTGTGTCCTTGTGCCGTGCAGGAGAAGATGCGGACCTGGCTGGACTTCGGCTCTTGGAGCTTGTGGGTAGCTTGTATGGGAGGCCAGTCTAGCAGGCTTGTGCTCTATGAGGTGAGGGTCAGTATTTGCGCCCGTGCTGCATGGCGCCGCTGTGCGGGTTGCAGATGTCGCTAGGCGGGAAGTGGGTCTGGCTAGAAGTGTGGTCCCCTGCTGGTGAGCGTTCGAGCGGGAACTAGCGCCCGGGAGGTGTAGTGGTTTGTTTTGCTGTTTGGGCGCTTGGTGTAACCACCGTCGGGTGGCCTCCCTGGGAGCCGCTGGCGGTTGTCTGCTTAGATGGCGGCGGGTCTTGGGGCGTATCCACGCCACTGCGTATTTCAGTACCTGCTTAAAGGTCTGTTCTTTATTGTGGAGTACTGACCAGAGGCGTACTTTCAACCGGTCAAAGAACTCCAGAGCGTTTACAGGCGGCTTGATGCGAGTTCTCCCCTTCGCGGGTCTCGTCCTAGCCGCCATCTTAGTTGGGTCCCTGCAGTGCTGCCTGTCTGCTGGTTCCGTCGCTTGGATGGGGGTAACCGTCCACAGCGAGGACCGGGATGACCCCCGCCGGTCCATGGGGGGGCGTAGCAGGGCTGTGAGAGTGTCTCGTGTGGAGGCGGGTCCCCTAGCTGGGCGGTCGGCCGCTTCCACCCTGCTGCAGGCTCCGCTCCGTTTTAGGCCGCAAGGCCGGTTCAGGCTCTACCGGCGCGGATCGGTGCCGGACTGGTATCTTTGTGTTCACTGCTAGGTACTGCAGCCCGATCCAAGCATCCTGAGTCGCCAGCACCCGTGGTTTGAACAGAATTGTCGGATTCGTGGCTGCTGGTGCCGGAGGACTCAGGACGCACGTCTGGCCATCTTGGCTGTCAGGCCCCGCCCCCTGGTGGCTATTTTTGACGTCATTTACGTTATCTTTATGGTGGCTATAACTTTATATTTTCTGTCAGATCACAGGGTCTTTCTCAGTTTTGTCCAGACTATGCGTCTGCAAATTCTGCTATAATTCCTAAAATTGATAGTTTGTGAACTAAGTTTCACCTTAAACTATAATGGGACGTTGTACAATATCGAAAGTAAAATTTAATTATTTAATCCTCTGTCACCTACGTCTGGGAATAGAATTTATTATATTCCATTAGTACCTAGACAGTCTCTTATCTATTTGGTTGTTTATATATACTACACATTCCATTCATCTCGGGCAAAGCGGTCAGTTTTAGAGAAAGGATAGAAATTTTGTGTCTCTTTGTTAACTTGAAGATACAAAATGGAGTCTGGTCTATTTAGATTGACTTCAGAATATACACTTTGTACTTCTATCATAGCACAAAATGTCTGCCGATATAAATACCCTGACATAACCCCCCTTTAGTGCATAACATAGCCAAATAATTAGCTGATGAGTAGGCACTATGGAAGTTACAAGACATATTGTGCAATCACCTCATTTCTAACATAGGCCTTTGCCTGGAATGAACATATTCGTATATTTTTGTACCTGTAAGTGTTTTGAACTTTATGCTTAGTACAATCAACCATAATAACATCATTATCATAACACACCCAATAACAAACTTAACATGGATGAACCAGTCAACACGATCAATAAGGTCAGTATCTAACTCAGAGTATTTAAATGTGTCCACAGAAATGTTGTCTTTCTTGATTGACATTTGGATAGTGTGGTTGGGCTTATGGTCCAGCAAGAACTTTAGATTAGGATCTAGAGGGATATCTAGATTCTGGAAGGGATCCACCATCTCAATAGCACTTTCGAGGACGTCAGTGTACACTGGGTATAGCGTAACGTCACCGATGGTGATACGAGAGTTGTGGGGTACCTTGATCAGTGATACAGGTGCTGGTAAGAATTACTTTATTAGTCACCTGGTCCCTGCGAAAAACACTCATGTTTTTAAGACACGTGCTTACCAACCATTTATCTTTTACTAAGATAGCATGTACTAACGCAGTACTGTCGGTTTTTGACATAGTCACTTGACATGTTTCAGAGCCATGTTTAAGGTACTCGATCCCACACAAAGCATTGGTAGAATCGTACACAAAAGGTTTTCCATCACATTGGAAATTATTGTCTTTGAATTTTTCACAGTCATTCAAAATGGGTATTGAATACCAATCTGGTATCCACGGTTGAAAAGCCAAAACATCTGGGGTTTGGACTTTTACATGGATATTTTCCTTCCATGTACCAACGTTGTAAATTGTTTTCATTTGAAAAATGTTTTTGGGAGTTACATATGGTATGGCCAATAAAAAGCAAATCTCCATACGTTCCGGATCAATTAAGAGAGGTATAGCGCTCCCCATCTCACAGGCCAGATTTAATTGCATGGGCTCAATTGTTTCTCCATCCACATTGGCAAACATCGCATGAACAATATCCTTGGATACAAAATACAGAGGTATGCGTCCCCCTGCCAATTCGATCATTCCAGTTTGCACTTCGTCAAGAAAAGCAAGTGTGTGGAACAATATCGGGTCATGCAGAAATAGAAGTTCACGCTTAAATAAGTCATGACTTTGGTGCAACTCAGTGGATTTAGCAATTAACTCCGAATGCAAATTTGTTGTAACAACTGTGTCTTCCACAATAGTTAACACGTCTTGGAGAAGTGTTCTTTGCTGTTTTATCACCTGATGAATGTCGTTAATGTGTTGCTTTAGCGCATAGATTTCCATATCCAGCTTTTGGACAGTAATAGAGTTGGCTGCAGACATTCCAGTTGCGACAACTGCTCCGACAGTGGCACAAACTAATGCAGTAATTATAGCGGTGAGGAACCTTTTGGGTCGGTTGCTCATCGAAATAGAACTGGATACAAATGGTTTCCGGGCTTGCTCCAAGATGTTTCGCACACGGTCCTGTGCTCTTTAGAGGTGCATCTGGTACCAAGTCTGTAACTCAGGAAGCTGCATCGATGAAATGTTGTACGCCTTCTCGATGGAAATCTTGGGGTCCAAGCTGACGAACACACGTTGGGTAAGGATCCTCTTCTCTGTCAAGATGAATCCTGGTGTCTCTTGAATCAGGATGCCGGAGGATGGTCCCATCTCTGCGATCGGGTCGGTCCGTAGCTCTTGGCACAGGAGCAGTACGATCCAGAAACACGCCACATCCTTCTTGGATATCTTTCGACAGTCACGGATCAGGAACTCGTTTCAGACTTATCTACTAATGATTCAAGGTTTGTTAAGTATACAAACTTATAACAGTGTGACATCACTTGGCCTAGGACAACACATTATTACGATTCATCAACATATGTATTCTCTCTAATTCTATTTTTATAACTTCATCCCTCACTACATTTATTACTGACTCCTCAGCAATATGCCTATAGCAGTTACACTAGCTAGTAACCTGCTTAGAAAATGTAGTTATTGGATGGCAAGGAAATGGTTAATGACATGAACGTACATGAGATCATGGCACATCACAACATTTCACATCATACGATACCACGTGAATCAAGCATTCATCCAGGTTAGTCGTTCACCCTTCTGCGTCCGAATCCACACCTATAATCCTTAATTGAGATTTAGGATGACAAGCACGCAGCTGGTTAATGTGAACCCACTTTTCAATAAAATCATCATCCTTAGGAATTTTTATCTTGTACGCTACTGGGGAAATTTTGTCAATGATGACATATGGCCCTTTCCAAGAAGGTAAAAATTTATTTTCCTTGACTTGATTTCGCGCAAAGTTATACAGATAGACTTGATCTGTTATCTCATATTCCTTTTTCGTGGTTTTTAAATCGTAATAGGTTTTAACCCCTGTCGCTACTTTTTCTAGATTCTTTTGGGCAAAAGCAAACGCATGCTGTAAATGCTTGCGCAAATCTTCGATATACTGATGCGTAGTGGCAGCATTGATCAAATTATGATCCGAAGTACGATATAGTAAATGCTGTGGTAAAACCATCTTTCTTCCTGTCATCAATTCAAAAGGTGACAATTTGGTAGCAGTGCTAGGTGTAGCTCTAATCGCCATTAAAACTAGGGGCAATTTAATGTCCCACTATTTACCAGACTCCTTAACGTACTTTTTCAGAATATTAACGATAGACTGGTTATATCGCTCTACCCCCCCGCTAGACGCAGCGCGGTATGCAATATGTAGCTTTCGTTTAACACCTAGAATATTCCACATCTTAGCCATTACTTCGCTGGTAAAATGACTACCTCTGTCTGACTCAATTCTTTGAGGCAGACCGAACCTGGAAAAGACATGGTTAATCAACAAAGTGGCGCACACAGTACTCGTGTTCTCTTTACAAGGCAAACATTCTATCCACTTTGTGTACATACATGTAACGGTTAACATGTATTTGTTACCTCTTGAAGATCTTGTTACAGGACCTATAAAGTCAATTTGGATATCAGACCAGGGTAATGACACCCCCCCTCTTCTGAAGTGGTGCACGATGGGTTGGACCATGGGGTTGATATTGCGGACAACTCAAGCATCCCTGACAGTAAGTCTTAACATCTCTTAACATGTGTGGCCAATATGCATAATCACGCAATATCTCATATGTGATCTTATCACCACGATGCCCAGATGTAGGTGCATCATGTGCGTGTTGGAGCATTAACCCTCGGTATACAGTTGGGACTACCCATTGTTGAATACCATGTTTAGAAGTTCTGACCAGCAACCCATCCATGATACTAAATTGGACTTTATATCTCATCAAGATTCGTAAATCTTCATTATCTTTGCAATCCTCATCTGTGATGGGATTGGCAGTAGGGTCTTCTATATGTTTATAGAATATGCCTATGACAGGATCATTCTTCTGACTGGTGATCAGGTCCTCACTAGGAGCTTCTTGACTCCATTGCACGACATTTAAGTCGGCATTATCTCTAGCCTGTCGTTATGGTCGGCATTATCTCTAGCCTGTCGTTAACCCATAAGATCATCAATGTTTAGGGTTTCACCAGTGATGGCTGCTTGTTTTGCCAGTGAATCGGCTAAGTCATTACCATCCTTGTCAATACCTTCAATCTTAGAATGGCCTTTGGTTTTCTTCCAGTATATGGTCAAACCATGTTCCTTAACCAACTCATCGATTTTACAAAACAATTTCCCATGTTTAACAGGTTTGTTATTGCTTTTCAGCATTTGGTTACGTTTCCAGCTAGGCAGATATTCAACGAAACTGTTGCGAACATAGTTGGAATCAGTTATGATGACAAATTCTGTGATACTATATTCTATTGCCATTTGAATGGTCTTATATACTGCACAGAGTTCAGCTATCTGACTGCTTTTGGGACCAATATTGTATCCTATAGATACATTGGGATAATCACCTATCCAGGCGATTCCGATACCTGCAATTAACTTCCGTTCAGCACCAGCGACGTGGTGATATGAACAACCATCAATGTATACCCACGGTAGTGGTCGACAGTATTCCTCGTCATAAACTTTATAAGGGGATAGCAATTGCTCCTCTAGGAAATCATCTCCGGTGTCATTATCATCCAGAGATGGAGCAGTACAGTCATGTAATTCTGCTAAACCTTGGGCAACTGGGCTTCTCTTATTATGTTTATAACGGACTTCTAACGGCCATCCCTGTAAGGATAGAGTCCATGCAGTAATCCGACTGTTAGAGAGATTACCGTCTCTAATTCTTTCACTCTGCAGATACTGTAGAGGTTGGTGAGCTGTTTCTACAATTATTTTCTCACCTTGGATATAGCTACGAAAATTTTGTAGTGCCCAGACAGTCGACAATAACGCCTTCTCACACGTGTTGAATTTAACTTCAACAGGTGACAAAGTCTTGCTAGCATATGCAATAACTTTGTTTAAACTATCCTGCTTCTGATATAGAACAGCACTTATGCTTAAATCGGTATATCCTGTCTCCAGATAGAAGGGTTTACCCCCCTCTGGGTATGCTAAACAGGGTGCCTGAGTGAGCTCCCTCCTCAGTTCACTTACCGCTAGGTCCTGAGGCTCCCCCCAGTTCCAGGTAGTCTCCTTTTTAAGCAGGTGTAAGAGTGGTTTCGTTATTTCTGCATAGTTATCTATAAACTTACGGGAGTAGTTAGTCATACCAAGGAACGATCTTAATTCCCTGATGTTTGAAGGTGTTTTAGCCTTCAGTACGGCTTCAACCTTCTTCCTCTGGGGATTTAATCCTTCAGAGGTTACTTCATGTCCGAGGAAATTGACATGGGTGCGACACCATTGCGCCTTTTGTAAAGACAGTTTAATCCCTGCCTCTCTTAACTGAGTGAGGACATGTCTAATCTCTATGATATGCTTATCAAAGGAAGTGCTTTTCAGCAAGACATCGTCGACATATGATAACGTTCCTCTCTCGAGTGCGTCAGGCATAGCTTTATGCATGAACACAGCGAATTCATGACCAGAGTTTATGTAACCGAAGGGCATACGGGTCCAGGTATACTGCTGCTTTCCAAATGTGAAGGCCAATTTATATTGGTCTTCATTATGGACTGGTACAGTCCAATATCCCTGCGCACAGTCAATGGCAGTGAATATTTTGGATCCCTGCATTTGTACCAAGCATTGGTCTATGTATGGCACTGGCCAACCAGACATATAGACACGTTTATTTAGCTGTCGTAAGTCAGCGCATAACCGCCATTGTCCATTAGGTTTCAGAATTCCCAAGATCGGATTATTATACGAACTGTGCACTGGACGTATAATGCCCCTTTCCTTTAAATTCTGAATGCTGTCTTGTAGACCATCGTATGACGCTAATGGGAGTCTATATTGTTTGATAAATACAGGTGGTAAATTTGGATCAGTTTGTATTCTGGCTACGTGGAGGTTAGTTAACCCACAGTCGTATGAATCTTTGGCAAAAATATCTTGGAATTCCAAAAGGATTTCCTTTAGCTGCTGCCGCTCAGCATCGTTGGAGCAACCGTCAGCTAAAGATATTTGCTCTTCTAGCCTTTCCTGAAATCCTGGAAAGATTTCAGGCTGGCCTATCTCATAAGCTTCTTCAAGCCTAGAAGTTAGGTCAGTTCGGTGTTGACTTACCTTTTCTCTTTGGTCGTGATACTCTTGTGATTCCTGCTCATTGAGCGGATGATCGAAGGTGATTGATGCTTCTTCGATTTTACACGAGCCGTCTTCGACATTGAAGGGATACACAGATAGGATAGTGAATAATCCTTCTGGGGAGGAATGGAATATTTGATCAACAATTTCGTCCTCAGTTAAGTATTCTTCAGGGATGAGGCCTATAATTTGGTTTTGGAAACCAAATGTATAGTACTCAGCATCCAATGCTAGACCTAATAACGTTCCTTTTGGTAAAGTAACACTATTGGGTGTAACATTGTTAACCATTATATAGGTGGAATTCTTACCAATACTTACCATTGGTGTATGTGTTACCACCATCCCTAATTTTTGTATCCTGTTGGATAAACAGATTAGGGCATCAGAGTTTTCTAATCTCTGACCCTCCTTGACCTGTAGGGGTAAAAGAAAATTACTTGTCCCTTGTGGAATGGTTATGTCATCAGGTATTTGGATACTTACCGCATAAGGTAGTATTTGTCCTGATTTCAGGGCGTTTTCCTCGTGTAGGTATCCACAAGGATTGCCTTTTAACCTTGTCCACAAGTTGGAATTAATCAGATCAAGGTGTATGGCAAAGCGATGTATGACATCATTGCCAATGTAAACCTGATAGCGAAGTTCGTCTATCACTAGGAATAAATGTTTAACTGTCTTATTTCCGATGGAAATAGATAGTAAACATTTTGCTATCACATTGTGACTCTCTGATTCGCCATCCAGGTTCTGGATCCACCTGTCATGTGGGGAAGCGTACCTGATCATTTTAGGATTAGCGATCTGCTTCAACAGACTTCTGCTAATATAGCTGTTCTCACTCTTTAAGTCCAGCTTTGCATTCCTATTTCTTCCTAAGTCATTTATCTGAATAGGAAAGAATAAGTTGTTATTAACCCTTTCAATTCTGGCAAGGAATTGAGCATGACCTGCCAGATCTACAGATTCAACATAGTCCCTGTGGAGAGAAATGGTTAAAACATCACCTTCCAGAGAGACATTCTGGATTCTCTCTGGAGCAATTCTTACGGAATGCTCATCTACAGGTGCGATTGCGTCATTCACCTGCAGGATAGTCACGTCAGGTGACTGACTATTCCTAAAATGTACCTCTATCGAGTCAGGTCTTTCTTCTATCACATGGCAGTTACGATCAGATTGTACATGTGATTTCTCATAGGTTATAGGAACCTTAGCTTGTGACCATACAATTCCATTCACACAGTCAATAATTGTGTTAAGTCTTCTGAGTATATCTATACCCAGAATTAGTCGGTTATAGGGGAGATCTACCACTATCACCGGGTGTCTAAAGGTTTTGTTACCTATTTTAAACTTTAACCAGGTATTGCCAATAACATGAAGTGCATTTCCTCCTACACTCAACAGAGCATTGGGGAAATCTTTTAGCTTCGGCGTATCCGTTGCTAAGTCCATTACCTGCTGGAAGTAGGTATTGGATAAGATAGTAAGGAATGGGGTGAAGAGTCAGCGCTACGTAGCCACAGAGAAATATAGTTTAGAACGGCTGCACACCTTAAAAGGGGAGTTCCCCTAATCCCCTTATATAAGTAACATAAAACACGAAAACAGAAATGAAAAGGGTGCGCCTAACTTACATAAAAATAATATTATGCATAAATAAAATAATAATAAAATAATAGTCCAAAATCCTTGAGTGGGGATCATTCCACTTCACGCATATAATATCAGAGCTGGATTTTAGCTCTGAAAATTGTGAGTAATTTTCATTATCACTATTTTATCCCCTTTCACCTTGCTGACATACTGTACCATTGGGATTTTTGTTTTCCTGCTTTTATCTTCACATATCATCACCGAACTACAAGTGCATAGGCGTAAAGACTGACATCATTCTCAAGCATCCTCCATACTTTGTGGAACTTACCACTTCGGACTTATTGTAGGACTTTGGACTATTATTTTATTATTATTTTATTTATGCATAATATTATTTTTATGTAAGTTAGGCGCACCCTTTTCATTTCTGTTTTCGTATTGGATAAGATAGTGGCTTGTGAACCAGTATCTATTAACCCTTTGAAAGGTTGGGGTAGCGAATCCTGTATTTCTACAGACATGTAGTACCTTCCTTCATGTTCTTCTAATTCACATAGGAATTTAGAATGTGTCAACATATTACTTGTTTTCCATACATTACCGGTCACAGCAGTAGTTTCTACCTGTACTGAGGAATGCTCAGTCTTACCCACAGGCCCATCCTTTTTAGGAATATCTTGAACTGTCAAGCGGGAACTAGTGGTCGGCATCTCATCAGTTAACCCTTTCAGGGCTGGATCCTGGAAACTAGTGGTTGCTGGGGCTATTTTAGCCTTTGGCTGAAATGAAAAAACAGAGGAACACGTTGCGCCTCCTTCACCCGGAAGTGAAGCGACGGAATATGCAATAGGTTTCCTAACACAACTATCGTTTATTTGACTGTTAGTACCTGGAAAGGAAACAGGGTTAGGCATTACATCTACTGACAACCTATCCTGTTTAGTCACTGTAGCTATATTTGCTGCGGCACTTGTTGTTGTTGCAATTGCACAGGTGTCTCTGCAATTTGAGCTGTCCCTAAAAAAGGATTGATAGCAAAGGCTTTGTTAATCTTTGTTATTTGCTCCATTAATTTGCCCATCTGGTCTGTCAATTGACCAACCTGACGACGCAAATTATTTCCCCCATTGCCGTTTTGGCTTTGCCCATTAGAATTTGGCTGGGATGGCTGAGACTGTTGGGAGTTATTGGAAGCAGATTGGTTGTTTCTGTTTCCATATCTCCTATTTCCCTGAGAATTCCTTCTCCATTGGGAATTGCCTTGGTTCTTATTGACCCAGGGGCATTTATTCCCATTGGTATTGGATTTTTCAGAGTTATTGTCAGAGGAGTTTGCAGAATTGCTTCTGGCGTTTTCCTGTTTCTGAGGCTTTGGTGTTTTCAAAACCTCAGAATAGGTCCTCTTTTTCTGTTGGGTTTCTAAACCTAACTGAATTTTAGTCTCTGACACCATTTTATCACCAGGTTTCTTAACCTTTGGCTGATTTTCGTCATGTGCATGGTGTATAGTATACAATTTCATGCACTGACTGACTAGCCATTCTAACGGTAACTTGCAATCATAATCTCTTGCGAGATTCATTTGTATACTTACCGGCATGGCATGAAAATACAGATCTTTGAAGTCTGTGCTTTCATACCTGGGTATTCTTTGGGCCACGGAGTAGGCATTCTTAAGAATTACAAAAAATTCTCTGGGGCTTTGATCTGGACAGCACTTTAAGTTATAAAGCGCCTTCTTTGCTGAAGCAACGGTTTTATACTTACCATATTCCATGATTATTTCATATTTCATCTTGGACCAGGACATTAACTGCATAGCTTGAAGACTTTCAAGATAAACACGGCACATTGAATCAAAGGTCCATGTAATGAACCATTTCTTTTGAATGTCATCATACATGCCCAATGAATTCATTGCTCTATCATAATTTTCCAGATGTTCAGATATGTTTCCTGAACCTCTAGAAAATTGTGGGACAGTCTCTCTAAGGAACTTAACAACCTTTGGCGATTCATAAACAGGCGTCGTTGATTTGCGACTTCTGTTTCTTTTTAAATGTCTATGCGATCTGTCTGCTGAAGAGGAATTAGACCCGTAGAACAGTGCAGATGGCATATCAGTCACATGGTCTTCAGAGTGGACAGTGCAATCACTTTCACTCCCATCACTCTGAGCTTCTTGTTCACTGTCACAATTCTGATCAGCATCAGAATCCTGCCAGTGTACAGAACCATGTCTGTTTTCATTCCTATCACCTTGAACTGGACTCTCCCTCTCAAGTTTGGCCAAGACAGCTTTTTCAAACTGTTCTGCCCAAGATTGCCAAGGTTGTTTGGCAATGCCAGGAGATGGATAATTCTGTTTCACAGGTGATATTCCTGAATTACTCACCTCATTCCTTACAGACTGTTTTATGAAAACCTGGTCTGGTGTGGGAAAATCATGACAAGGAGGGGATTTATAGATAGTCTTTTCTTTCATTTTTGTGCAACTTTTTGGCACAGAATGATGGCTATCAACCTCACTGCCTGATTCCTGGCTTTCCTTTTCATACTTATCCAATTGCATTTTAAGCTGATTTATTTCCTGTGCATATTTATCCATCAAAGCTGTCATTTCTTTTTCATGATCAGCCTGACGAGTTTTATGCTCAGCAAGTAAATCTTGGAGTTTCCCATCTTGAATGCCAAATTGTTCACTGTACGTGTCCAGTTTGGTATTCAATACCTTGTTTTCATCTAACTCCTTAAGAAGTGCTGTCATAAAGAAAGGCCAGGAGTGTATTATGTACCCCATCTTTTTCTCTATGTTCTTTTGTTCAGCAATTACTTTAAGATGTTTTAGTATGTGTTCATCAGTTGTCATCGTGCATTTAGCATCCCATTCAATACTTTTTAACCAAACATCATAGCTTAAATCAATTTTCATATGTTTATGAATATTGATTAGAGCATTTTTTCTTAGGTCTTCAATTATTTCACAATTATCTGTTACAGATGTATCGCTGCCGCTGGCCATATTTTATACAATGATTTAATCTCAATACAAAACTCTTTTCTATATTAAGATTAATATTGCATGAATTACACAAATATTATTGTATATGGAATATAATTTCAACTTAAACGATCTCAGCAGCAGTGCCTCCAATTTGTGGGGATATTTATGGGATAATAATAGTAAACAGATGAGAAATTGCCCACTATTTCAATTCTCAGATCCCTAATCGTTATCGTGTTAAATGAAATTTATATCACATAATTAATATTACTAATTGTTATAAAAATAGATAATTTTTATTTCTTAACAATTTAAATAATAATGATGAGTAACATGCATGATAATAATCAATGGAATTTCAGTATCACATGAATATGCAATATAATATGGTAATAATCAATGAATATGCAGTATAAAATGGTATGCAATACAAAGTGGCAATTTACTTCCTGGTTAATACAGCATTGAATCTACAAGCTGTCAAGACAATTTACGACTTTCTTTACAGAGAGGGAGAGTTTCACTGGGAGACAGAGAATTCTTCAGCGTGTAGCGTAAGGCAATAAAGCCATAAAGACTTTCAACTGGCAGTTTAGAAATAACCCTTGCAATGCTGGCTAGACCTCCTAAGTAGTTAAGATCTACTCCTATGTAATTTTAATAAAATAACATTTAACCAGTCATCAACCATTTCCTTGATTTTATCCAATGAGAGAAATCTACTATGTTATATTAGCTGATATTTTATTAATTTGTCTAAACAGATATTTAATCTTATTTATAGCAAATCAACACAGCTGGATAATATCACGATATTCTAATATGTGATTAATCACATAAATACATTATTATTGTTTTTATCTGCAGAATAAAAAGCTTAATTATGTATTTCTTATTTAGCTAAGATTTCTAAATCGAAATCTGATCGTGAATTATTCAGTCATATATCATGCAATCAATTTTAATTAATTTTAATTAATTAATTAAATGCCAGTATATTTACCAGTTATGTAGATATTTTCTCATCAGATATTCCCAGGTAGCTAAGTGTCATGGGTCTCTTTCTCTGAGCCTGCTCTCTGCATCTCTCCGAATTTGAATCTGCATCCCAATCTGACTCAATCTCCTTCTCAAACTTTCCTTTGTCTTACTTTTTAAAGGGGAAATTCCTCTAAGTGATAGCCAATCACAAATGTGGGGTGTGGTTCCCTTCTAGGTAACCAATTTAATATTTGGACTCTAGATGGCAGCATTGTTCCACTACACATACCTATCCAGGAAAGAGTTAACTTTTCCTGGTGGCTATTTTTGACGTCATTTACGTTATCTTTATGGTGGCTATAACTTTATATTTTCTGTCAGATCACAGGGTCTTTCTCAGTTTTGTCCAGACTATGCGTCTGCAAATTCTGCTATAATTCCTAAAATTGATAGTTTGTGAACTAAGTTTCACCTTAAACTATAATGGGACGTTGTACAATATCGAAAGTAAAATTTAATTATTTAATCCTCTGTCACCTACGTCTGGGAATAGAATTTATTATATTCCATTAGTACCTAGACAGTCTCTTATCTATTTGGTTGTTTATATATACTACACATTCCATTCAGCTCGGGCAAAGCGGTCAGTTTTAGAGAAAGGATAGAAATTTTGTGTCTCTTTGTTAACTTGAAGATACAAAATGGAGTCTGGTCTATTTAGATTGACTTCAGAATATACACTTTGTACTTCTATCATAGCACAAAATGTCTGCCGATATAAATACCCTGACAAGGTGGCAGCAGGACTGCTTGCAAGTCGTGGCGGTGTCACCAACTCCTCTGCAATGCCACGCATTCCATGCTTGTCAGCCGTCAGCAGTTTTACCCAATGCGCAGTGTAGGTGATATACCTGCCCTGACCATGCTTTGCAGACCAGGTATCAGTGGTCAGATGGACCCTTGCCCCAACACTGTGTGCCAGACATGCCATGACTTCCTTTTGCACAATCGAGTACAGGTTGGGGATTGCCTTTTGTGAAAAAAAATTCCGTCCGGGTACCTTCCACTACGGTGTCCCAATAGCTACAAATTTTTTGAACGCCTCAGACTCAACCAGATTGTATGGTAAAAGCTGGCGGGCTAATAGTTCGGACAAGCCAGCTGTCAGACACTGGGCAAGGGGGTGACTTGGTGACATTGGCTTCTTACGCTCAAACATGTCCTTGACAGACACATGACTGTGGGCAGATGAGCGGGAACTGCTCAAGGCGGGAGACGGAGTGGCGGATGGTTGAGAGGGGGCAAGGAGGACAGCAGTGGTTGACGTGGCTGAAGATCATGTGCCTACGCAAAGCAGTTGTACCTAGGTGGGTGTTGGACCTCCCACGACTCAGTTTCCTTTGGCACAGGTTGCAAATGGCATCGTTGTTGTCAGAGGCAGAAACACAAAAAAAATGCCACACTGCTGAGCTCTGCAATGATGGCATTCTGGTGGTGGACACAGCATGCGTTGATTGGCGTGCTGTCGGGCTGACCCCGGGTGCCGATGCATGCTGTCTGACTGTGCCACTAGCTCCTTGCGACGACCCCCCCCTGCTTCCAACTCGTCTCCTCCTCCTCTCTGTCTCCCCATCTGAACTTTCGCCCTGTTCTTCTTCTTGCCGAGCGGGCACCCACGTGACATCCATGGACGCATCGTCATCATCAACCGCTTCGCTTGTATCTGACAACTCAGAAAAGGAAGCAGCAGCGGGTACAACATCATCATCATCACACCGTACCTCCATGTGTTTAATGCTGCCTGCCTGAGACATATCCCTGTTATCTACATCCTCTAGCAATAATGGTTGTGCATCACTCATTTCTTCAAACGGGTGTGTGAATAACTCCTCTGACATACCAAGTAAAGCGGCTGTGGTGCTAGTTTTGGTGGTGGCGGCAGGCGGGTGAGTGGTATCTTGAGAGGTGCCTGAAGCTAAGCTGGAGGAGGATGGTGCGTCAAGGTTCCGAGCGGAGGCTGTACAAGATTGGGTGTACTGTGTTAGCCAGTCAACTATGTCCTCAGAACTTTTCAAGTTCAGGGTACGTGGCTTCTGAAAACTGGGCATTATTCTAGGGCAAAAGGGAATCACAGCACCACGACCACGACGGCCCCTGCGGGGTGGCCTGCCTCTGCCTGTCCTTTTTTTAGGGATTAGTGGTACTATGCGTGCAAGCTACTGTGAGACCAGATATGATTGGCAATGTGAACTGTAACAGTTCTGCAGAGCACACACTGTAGGCCTGACAGAGCCGCTTGAAGGACACTAAACTGCTATTCAATCTATAAGAGTGAAAAAATATTTTGGTTTTAAATGCACGCTATAGAGACACCAGATATGATTGGCAATGTGCACTGTAACAGTTCTGGAGAGCACACACTGTAGGCCTGACAGAGCCGCTTGAAGGACACTGACTGGCTGCTATTAGCTTACACTGGAAACCTTTTTTCTTTGTAAAAGCACGCTACAGAGACACCAGATATGAGTGGCAACTGTCAAAGTACGCTGGCACAGGTCTGCAGAGCACACACTGAAGGTGGCCTGACACCCAGACGCTTGCAGACAACTAACTGCTCTTCTATTACAGTGAAAAAAAATTATTTATTTTAAATCTAAAGCTTAAGCTATTGTAAAAACAGATATGAGTGGTGGCACTGACTGTGCAAATGGGCAAGGCATCCAGCCTGACACAGAAGCTGGCAGCCAGGCAACTGCTCTTCTATTACAGTGAAAAAAAAATATTATTTTTTTAAATCTAAAGCTTAACCTATTGTAAAAACAGATATGAGTGGTGGCACTGGGCAAGTGGGCACAGTATCCAATGTGAACCTCACACAGAAGCTGGCAGGCAGGCACCTGCAATTACATTACACAGAAAAAAAAAAAGCAGCCTGATGTTCTAGCCCTAAAAAGGGCTTTTTGGGGTGCTGTCCTTACAGCAGAGATCAGATGAGTCCTTCAGGATTGTAGTGGACACTGAATACCCTAGCCTAGCTATCAATTTCCCTATCTAATCAGCAGCAGCTAAACTTTCCCTCCTCTCACTAAGCATGCAGCTTCAGAATGAATCGAAAATGGATGCTGGGAGGGAGGTTGGAGGGTGTGGAAGGGAGGGAGTGCTGCTGATTGGCTGGAATGTGTCTGCTGACCGAGAGGCACAGGGTCAAAGTTTGCCCAATGATGACGAATAGGGGGCGGATCGAACTGCGCATGTGTCCGCCCGCCGCGGCGAACGCGAACACGCTAAGTTCGCCGGCGGACAGTTCGGTACATCACTAGTAAGTATATTTAACTATTAAGTCCGGCATATCACGGTTCAGTTTCCGACATGTTTCAGGTAGTCACAGTCCCGATCAGGTCTGCTGTGGGTCCGCGAGGGACGAAGAGTGCCACTCTTTCGGGGTTCCATCTGTGTGCCAGCTTGGTTGTTCCCTGAGTCTCAGCGCCAGTCATAGAGTCCTGAGGGAATCCCAGTGTGGGTAGTAGTGCTTTGGCTTCCCGAAGGTCTCGCACCTCGTGTGTGGTATCTTCGTGTAGGATCATCAATTTGCGGGTCTGGTGCCATTTATATTTTAGTCCACGTTTCTGCAGAAGCGTCGTGAGTGGTCTGAGCGACTTTCGCCATGCCAAAGTGCCCCCTGTGAGGTCTAAAAAGATAGTTCCATTGTTTCGAATTTGTAGGGGGAGCAGTTTCTGGTCGCTGCCAGGACAGCGGTTTTGGCTGAGTATTGCTGGAACCGCACGATCAGGTCCCGTGGCGCTGCCGCTGGTGCCGAGGCCGGCTTTGGGGCCCGGAAGAAACCGTCCATGGTAATTGCTTTAGCCTGCCGTGGTGATAGTAGGGCCACTAGTAGGCGTGGCATTTCGGCTTGTGGAGTGTCCTCCGGGATGCCCCGTACCTTGATGTTATTAGCCCAGCGTGCATCCTCCAGGGCCGTGAAACGGCGTTCATGCTCTTCGTTCTGTTTCTGCAATTCTTGGACCACTTGTTGTAGTGAGGTAAGTTGGTCTGAGCAGACATTGGAGGCAGTCTCCAGTGCTCCCATTCGGCCTGTCAGGCCGTGTATGTGGTTGCGGAGTGAGGCTACGACGGCATGTCTTCAGTACCACCGTAGTTACCGGTGAGGCATCCACCTTTTGGGCGGCTGGTGTTGGTCTTTGCATGGGTGTTAAGTCTGCTGCCTCGTCCCACGAGGAGAAATCGTCCGATAATTCGGAATAGGTTTCTGGGTAGGCGGCCATCTTGGGCTTAGCGGTCTTGCGTGTCTGCTATAGGAGATCCACAATATTAGGTCCCTGCCGTGGTTTTTCCGGTTTTATTTTCTTGGTCTTGTGCCCCATCTTGTTGTTTTATCACCCTTGGAACCCAAAGCGGGGTTAATTGTGTATAATAGATGAATTTGGGCCCGAAAATGATGGGGCTCTTTTGTCATGCGGCTGTTCAGCTTGGCTGCTTGGCTCCACCCCCCCGCAAATCTTTTTTTTTTTTTTTATTACGGTAAATGCACAAAATATACATGCCAGTCAGAATTTTCTATGTTTTCTCTTATATATGTGCGTGTAGTGGATGCAGTGTGTGTGTTTGCGTAGTGTGTGTATAGTAAATGCAGTGTGTGTCTGTGTAGTGTGTATATATAAATATATATATAATGAATGCAGAGTGTGTGTTTGTGTAGTGTGTGTGTATAGTGGATGCAGTGTGTGTGTTTGTGTAATGTGTATATAGTGAATGCAGTGTGTGTGTTTGTGTAATGTGTATATAGTGAATGCAGTGTGTGTTTGTGTAGTATGTATTGTGACCTTTATGGGTAAAGCAACACAGTCCTCTAGGGTAACAGGTATAGAACAACAGTCTCTTATGCAAAAATGGTGTGGTTTATTTACATTGTGCACAAAAATCCATGCAGCAACCAATTTTTTCAAAACTGCAGCAAAACAGAAAGGAAAATCTACAAACAAAATCCTAGCTCAAATTCGAGCACTAACTAAACATAAAGTAATGTCCCTTACTAAACCAGGGTAATAAACTACACAAATCAACAAAATAAACATTGGTTTCACCAACCTTTAGCACTTTGTTTGGTGCTGCACTGCACAGACCTGCTCTCTCTGCAGGTCATATTGTATCTCTCCCCTTTCTGCTCTGAGACCTGCTAATTAAAGCCTCAGCAGTTGCTAATTGGGCAGGTGAATGAGTACAGACTATGGAGGATTCTGGGTCCTAGATACCTTCCTTCTATTAACCTCCCATAGACTCTGTCACAGTATATAATGAATGCAGTGTGTGTGTGTTTGTGTAGTGTGTGTATAGTGAATGCTGTGTGTTTGTGTAGTTTGTGTATAGTGGATGCAGTGTGTGTGTTTGTGTAATGTGTATATACAGTTGCAAGAAAAAGTATGTGAACCCTTTGGAATGATATGGATTTCTGCACAAATTGGTCATAAAATGTTGTCTGATCATCATCTAAGTCACAACAATAGACAATCACAGTCTGCTTAAACTAATAACACACAAAGAATGAAATGTTGCCATGTTTTTATTGAACACACCATGTAAACATTCACAGCGCAGGTGGAAAAAGTATGTGAACCCCTAGACTAATGACATCTCCAAGAGCTAATTGGAGTGAGATGTCAGCAAACTGGAGTCCAATCAATGAGATGAGATTGGAGGTGTTGGTTACTGCTGCCCTGCCCTATAAAAAACACACACCAGTTCTGGGTTTGCTTTTCACAAGAAGCATTGCCTGATGTGAATGATGCCTCGCACAAAAGAGCTCTCAGAAGACCTACGATTAAGAATTGTTGACTTGCATAAAGCTGGAAAGGGTTATAAAAGTATCTCCAAAAGCCTTGCTGTTCATCAGTCCACAGTTAGACAAATTGTCTATAAATGGAGAAAGTTCAGCACTGCTGCTACTCTCCCTAGGAGTGGCCATCCTGTAAAGATGACTGCAAGAGCACAGCGCAGACTGCTCAATGAGGTGAAGAAGAATCCTAGTGTCAGCTAAAGACTTACAAAAGTCACTGGCAAATGCTAACATCCCTGTTAGCGAATCTACAATACGTAAAACACTAAACAAGAATGGATTTCATGGGAGGATACCACAGAGGAAGCCACTGCTGTCCAAACAAAACATTGCTGCACGTTTACAGTTTGCACAAGAGCACCTGGATGTTCCACAGCAGTACTGGCAAAATATTCGGTGGACAGATGAAACCAAAGTTGAGTTGTTTGGAAGAAACACACAACACTTTGTGTGGCAAAAAACAGGCACAGCACACCAACATCAAAACCTCATCCCAACTGTGAAGTATGGTGGTGGGGACATCATGGTTTGGGGCTGCTTTGCTGCGTCAGGGCCTGGACGGATTGCTATCATCGAAGGAAAAATGAATTCCCAAGTTTATCAAGACATTATGCAGGAGAACTTAAGGCCATATGTCTACCAGCTGAAGCTCAACAGAAGATGGGTGTTGCAGTAAATCAACAACAGAATGACTTAAACAGAAGAAAATATGCCTTCTGAAGTGGCCCAGTCAGAGTCCTGACCTCAGCCCGATTGAGATGCTGTGGCATGACCTCAAGAAAGCGATTCAATATGTATATTTACCAGGCATAATCAAGCTGACAGAGGAACGGGGAATCCCCATGAGTAGGTTCGGATATAAGATGAAGGGCTCGCAAGGGGCCCCATACACCGCCCTCATGCCTGAATCGGAATTAAAATATCTCGATGGGGTAACGGTTGTGCGGGAATGCTAGAAGGGCTTGCATGGCCTGCTTAATTTGCATTGTTTTATCACATATATTTATCCTGTTGGCTTCAGCGTAAGCCCGAACGTTTCTGTACACTTGTTTTCATCTGTTGAGTAAAGATAAAGTATTTTTTTAAAATAACAAAAATCCTTGGCAAGTAGCCAAATAAGCTTACTGTTATACGTGCTTGCTTGAATATCTATTGTATAGGACAATGTATAAATATGTATAAACATGTTGTACAATGATGGGCTTTTGCACAAGCTGTACACGCTATTATTTGCATGCTTTTCTTGTCAAGATGAAAAAAAAATAATAAAAAAAAAAGAAAGCGATTCACACCAGACACCCTAAGAATATTGCTGAACTGAAACAGTTCTGTAAAGAGGAATGGTCAAGAATTACTCCTGACCGTTGTGCATGTCTGATCTGCAACTACAGGAAACGTTTGGTTGAAGTTATTGCTGCCAAAGGAGGTTCAACCAGTTACTAAATCCAAGGGTTCACATACTTTTTCCACCTGCACTATGAATGTTTACATGGTGTGTTCAATAAAAACATGGCAACATTTCATTCTTTGTGTGTTATTAGTTTAAGCAGACTGTGATTGTCTATTGTTGTGACTTAGATGATGATCAGATCACATTTTATGACCAATTTGAGCAGAAATCCATATCATTCCAAAGGGTTCACATACTTTTTCTTGCAACTGTATAATGAATGCAGAGTGTGTGTGTTTGTGTAGTATGTGTATAGTGAATGCAGTGTGTAGTGTGTTTAGTGAATGCAGTGTGTTTGTATAGTGTGTGTATATAATGAATGCAGTGTGTGTTTGTGTAGTGTGTATAGAGAATTCAGTGTGTGTGTAGTGTGTGTATAGTGAATTCAGAGTGTGTGTGTGTAGTGTGTGTTTGTGCCATGAGTGTTTGTGTAGTGTTTTATATAATGAATGAAGTGTGTTCGTGTAGTGTGTGTATAGTGAATGCAGAGTGTGTGTTTGTGCAGTGAGTGTTTGTGTAGGTACGTTAAAGTGTGTAAAATGGGGGGGGGAGGCATTTTTATTTTATTTTATTTAAACTAATTTTGTTAAATTATGTTTTAGTCACCCCTCCCTGCTTCTTACCTGGCCAGGGAGGGGGGATATGGCATTCCCTGGTGGTCCGGTGGCATGGACTGTGCAGAGGGGGCCCACTCTTCCTTCCCAGCAGCTCTCTTCAGCTAGCCTGTCTAACTCTTGTGGCCTGCTTGCCGCGCGGAGCATTGCCATGGTAACCTGT
Source organism: Pelobates fuscus (assembly GCF_036172605.1). Lineage (NCBI taxonomy): Eukaryota > Metazoa > Chordata > Amphibia > Anura > Pelobatidae > Pelobates > Pelobates fuscus. Next base: position 280,399,248 of record NC_086317.1, read on the forward strand.
GGCAACGCTCTGAAGGCCGCAGGACTCGCGAGAGTTAGACAGGGAAGCAGAAGGGAGCTGCTGGAAAGGTAAGTAAGAGTGTGCTGGGCCCCCCAGAACCGCCGCGGGCCCCCCAGGACCCTCATGGCGGCCCTGGTCTGCATTATCAGCAATATCGGTATCTTTATTGGCCGATACCGATATTGCTGGAAATACAGAATATCGGCCAATAAAATCGGCCAGACCGATAATTGGTCGATCCCTACTGTACACTTACTACTTTACATTGAAGCAGAGTGCCATTTCTTCAGTGTTGTCACATGAAAAGATATAATAAAATATTTACAAAAATGTGGGTGGTGTACTCACTTTTGTGAGATACTGTGTGTATATGTGTATATATATTGGATGAAAAAAAGGAGATGCACTCTGCGGTCTTTATGAACAAAATCACTGGTATTTAATGTAAAAAATGTTTACATAAATCTGATCGACGTTTCGACCTCTGCAGGTCTTCCTCAAGAGATTATATATATATATATATATATATATATATATATATATACACACACACGCACACACACACACACACACACACACAATACACAAGATCCAGCGCACTCACCTGTCCACTAAACAGCAACTTCAATGTTGACATATTTTATTAGTTTTTTTTAAAAACACTTAATCTAGGCAAAAATAATAGGGGTTTAGTTACATTATATGATCAAACATTGCATAAGCCTGCCACAACGCCAATGCACGCCATCTTGTGGCAGTCTTATGCAATGTATGATCATATAATGTAATTAAACCCCCATTATTTTTACCTAGATTAGGTGTTATTTAAAAAAAACTAATAAAATCTGTCAACATTGAAGTTGCTGTTTAGTGGATATGTGAGTGCGCTGGATCTTGTGTATTGTATAATTTGGCCCCCAGCAGCACCCAATTTATGCATGTTCAGGTGAGTGCAGCCTCCCCCCCGGTTTCACTTTCTGAATAGAGAATTTGGATTTGCAAAGACTGTTTTATGTGTTCTGGGACATACTGTGCTGCTGCTAGCTGTATAGATGGAGGGACAGCAAGAGTTCTAAACTCTGTCAATGCAGAATGTGATTAAACATTCATATTTTTTTTATTTTTTTTAACTTTAAGAGGGAAAGAAGTATAATATGTATGTTTGTGCCTCTTTGTTTGAGTTTCTGTGTGCTGTGTATAGCTTTGCTTTCTTTATATTTCTATTAAGTGATCAAGCTGATGTAATTCATCACTTGTCTGACAGTACTGCATACATTTCTGTTCTAGATACATTTCTTATTTTCACAAGTCATATTCCGTATATATTTTTCTCCATCTTTCTGCCCTGCTCTCTATCTCTATCTGACCCCAGTTTCCATTTCTAGGCATTTGTGCTACTCTGTCAATGTCCCCTCAGATTATAAGAAACGTGTTCTCTAAGTTTAAAAGAGCAGAAGAGTAAAGAAAAGAAAAATAAGAAAATGCAAGAGGCCCCCAACACATCAAACAGCAGGAGAAAAAACGTAAAGATGCCCAAAAAATTTGCATGATCCACTTGACCAGTAGAAAAGTCACACCGTAGAAGCACAACATGTAAGCATACTGGTAGAACTGAAGCATAAATTGAGTGTGTATCAGTCAGAGAGTGTGTCTGTCACTGTATGTCTGTCAGAATGTGTGTATTTTTGTCAGTGTGGGCAGGGCCGGTGCAAGGATTTTTGCCGCCCTAGGCAAAAGTAAAGTTTGCCGCCCCCCCATATGACATCACAATGCCCCACTCATATGATTAACTAACGCAAGTGCTGCAGTGCCGCCGTGTTTACATTAAAAGGCCTGCAGGGACAGGCTATAGACACCAGAACCATGAAATTAAGCTGCAGTGGTTCTGGGGACTATAGTGTTTCTTTAATGTGAGGTAAATTAGAGATTAGTGCCACGAATAATATGCTAGATTGCCTACTTACAACCAGAGGAAGATGCTGATGGGCTCTAGCTGCGGTCTGGTGTAGAACAGGCTCTCTGGAGGCTGTTTGTAACTGTGGTCACAAAAATCAATGTTCTGGGAGAACGGGAAGCAGCTCCATTTTTTTAACGCCCTTTACACAGCTCAAGGTCTGGGTCACAGGGTCCACTTTCATGTTCCACCAATGAGTTTGTTCACAGGAGGTGGAGTAGGGGATGTCCTGATGTGTGTAAGGAAGGCATTGTGTGAATCTGTGTTTGTATGTGTAAGGGCTGCAAGGTGTGTTTCTGTGTATGTACGGGATGCAGTGTGTGCGTCTGTAAGGGGTGCATTGAGTGTGTGTAAGGGTTGCATTGCTTGTGTGTGTGTGTCTGTGTGAGTAATGCATTGTGTTTTTCTGTGTGCAAGGGGTGCATTGTCTTTGTGTGTAAGGGGTGCATTGTGTGTGTGTGATGGATGTCAATCTCTCCCCCCTCCCTTGTCACTCTTCTCCCCCTCTCCCTCCTTTGTAACTCTCTTCTCCCCCCCCTTGTTCCTCTCTTCTCCCCCCTCCCTTGTCCCTCTCTTCTCCCCCCTCCCTTGTCCCTCTCTTCTCCCCCCCTCCCTTGTCCCTCTCTTCTCCCCCCTCCCTTGTCCCTCTCTTCTCCCCCCTCCCTTGTCACTCTTGTCTCCCCCGTGTCACTCTCTTCTCCCCTCCCAACCCCGTCAATTCCCCTCCCTGTCAATTTCTTCCCCCCCACCCTGTCAATTTCTTTCCCCTCCCTTTCAATTTATTCCCCCCCTTTCAATTTATTCCCCCCACCCTCCCTGTCAATTTATCCCCCCACCCTGCCTGTCAATTTATCCCCCCCGCCCTATCAATTTATTACCCCCCCTGTCCATTTATTCCCCCCGTCCATTTATTCCCCCTCCCTGTCAATTTATTACTTCCCCCTCCCTCCCTGTCAATTTATTCCCCCCCGCCTGTCAATTTACCCCCCTTCCTGTCAATTTATTACCCCCCCGTCCATTTATTCCCCCTCCCTCCCTGTCAATTTATTACTTCCCCCTCCCTCCCTGTCAATTTATTCCCCCCACCCTGCCTGTCAATTTATCCCCCCCTCCCTGTCAATTTATTACTCCCCCTGTCCATTTATTCCCCCCTGTCCATTTATTCCCCCCCTCCCTGTCAATTTATTACTTCCCCCTCCCTGTCAATTTATCCCCCCCCATCCATTTATTCCCCCTCCCTCCCTGTCAATTTATTACCCCCCTCCCTTTCCATTTATTATCCCCCCTCCCTTTCCATTTATTTCCCCCCCTCCCTTTCCATTTATTCCCCCCTCCCTTTCCATTTATTCCCCCCCTCCCTTTCCATTTATTCCCCCCCCCTCCCTTTCCATTTATTCCCCCCCTCCCTTTCCATTTATTCCCCCCCTCCCTTTCCATTTATTCCCCCCCTCCCTTTCCATTTATTCCCCCCCTCCCTTTCCATTTATTCCCCCCCCTCCCTTTCCATTTCCCCCCCCCCCCCCCACACACCCTCCCTTACCTCTATTGTAGCGTGGCCGAGTCCTGTATGGTCCGCGGGTACAGGGAGCTTTTGTTTCCTGTACCCGGCCGGACTAAAAGGAAGTGCACACTCAGTGTTCACTTCCTGTTAGTCCGGCCGGGTACAGGAGAGAGATGCTCCCTGTACCCGCGGACCATACAGGGCTCGGCCACGCTACAGTGAGGGAGTGACAGGAGGGAGCGCTGAGCGCTTCCCTCCTGTCAGCCCCTCTCCTCTGGCTGCGCCTGGGCGGTGCGCCGTCATGGACGCACCAGCCCGGGCAAGGCTGCAGCCACCTGAGGCTCTCTACAGAGCATTCGGGCGGCTGCAGCATGAGGGGGGCCGGTGCTCCTGGCGGCGCCCCTTCCCAAGGGGCGCCCTAGGCGACTGCCTAGTCCGCCTTACAGGTAGCGCCGGCCCTGAGTGTGGGTCTCAGTCAGAGATTGGGGGCAGAGCTCGCATACGGGGAGGTGATCTTCAATGCAGGGGCAGAGCTTGTGCGCCGGGGAAGCTGCTGCACAGTGACGGAACTAACATAGCGTGGGCACAGGTACAAAAACAGTTTTGGGCCCCTGAAAACAAATGGCCATAAGGTGGCCCTAATTGCACGGGCCACTCGATGGGCCCCGGTGTAACTGCAACACCAGCACTTGTAGTTCCACCGCTGCACCTTCCTTATTGCAGGCAAGACACCTTTTCACGACAACTGGAAAACCTTTTTCAGAAGATGCAAGATAATTTTCCATGGTGTTTAGAAGGGGCTGTGGTGAGGTGTGTGTATAGAGGAGTCTGTTTATGGTGTACTATGTGTAACCAGGGACTGTATGAGCACCTGCTCATGTACAGGAGCTTTTGAGATTGTGTGCTGAAAGGGCCTGTAAAATGTGTGCGTGTGCATCTAGGCTAGGGGCTGCATTGTGAGTGTATGTGTATTGGGGTTGCATTGTGTGCTTGTCAAGAAGTTGTAGTTATTATATATATATATATATATATATATATATATTTATTTGAGATTCGGTGTGTAATGGAGTGAAGCAGTATGTATGTGTGTGTGGTTGTGAAGGTATGTGGGGAAGAAGTGTGTATGTGGGTGAAGAGATGTGTGTGAGGGGTGCACTGTGTGTGTATGCATTGGTCAGAGTGTACTGTATGTGGGGGGTTCACTGTCTTTGAAGGTGTACTATGTTCAGGGTTGTGTAGAGAGTGGCATAGGGAAGAGCTTTATAGTTTTTACTTTAATAATTGTTTAAATAAAATAAAAATAATTATATACCCCTTTCCCTGATCTTACCTTCCAGGGAGGGGGTGGCACAATCAGATCCGTAGTGGTTGAGAAGGCTGCCTATACATCGGGTACAGGGGAGGTCACAAGATGAGAGATACCTCTCTTGGAGCTCAAGCACTTACAAAGACTGACCCATACAAACCTACAGACTGACCCATACACACACACACACAAATATTAACCTATACATGCAGACTGACTAATACAAATCTACAAACTGACCCATACACACACACATATATTAACCCATACATGCAGACTGACCCATACTCCCTCACACAGACTGACCCATACGTACACAGACTGACCTATACGCACACACACCCCCACACACACAGACTGCCCCCCACAAACAAACTGATCTCCACCACACAGACTGACCCATACAGACTGAGCCCCCCACACACACAGACTGGCCCACCCCACACAAACTGACTCCCACACACAGAGACTGAACCACGCACACACACACACAGACTTAACCCTCCCCCATACCCATGCACACAGACTGAACGCATCACACACACAGACTGAACCACCCCACACACAGAGCCTGACCCATACACACAAACTGACCCCCACACACATACTGACCCGTACACACACACAAACTGACCCATACACATACTGAGCCCCCCACACACAGACTGACCCATACACACACAGACTGACCCCCCCACACACACTTACACACAGATACTGACTCACACTTACCAGCAGCTGCCTGGATGCCTCTGTGCAGAGCTGAGCTTCCTCTCCCTGTCTATTCCCTGCACTGCTGTTCTCTGTGACCCAGGAGGAAGTGCTCCCAGCACAGTGCCCCCTCTGGCTGCATGTGGAAAAGGGTGGAACACAGTTCCACAGTGACAGTGCTGCTGCAGCTTGTAAAGGGAGACTCAGTGCTCCCGACTTCAATTTCAATTGGGGGGGCGGGGGAGGGAGCACAAGCGGGACACTGCCTAGTGACGCCCATCCAAAATTTCAATGTGCAAAAACATAAAAGGGGAAAGCCCTATATTTGACCCTGTAAGTTTCTGAAACCCCATAAAATCTGTACATGGTGGACACTGCTGTACTCGTAAGACATCGCTGAACACACATATGTGTATTTTCCTGCATTAAAAACGAACAGTATTATGACATTTACAGTCAAATTTCCATGCAGAACCTAACAAATAACATTTCCTTATTTCTCAAAACTTTTTAGATTTTATCCATATAGAATTATATTTCATAGATAAGTATTTGATGTTAAATGAAAGCCCTGTTTCTCCTCAACAAAATAATATGTAATAAGTGTGGGTGCACTTTATATTAAAGAGGTAAATTGTGGTTGAACAGACATATAGCTCAAATTCTGGGGTTTGTTTACATTTTGTTTTGAGCAGTACGTGTACAATTGCTTAATCTTACCGTATATACTCGAGTATAAGTCGAGTTTTTCAGCACATTTTTTGTGCTGAAAAACCCCAACTCGACTTATACTCGAGTCAATGTCTGTATTATGGCAATTTACATTGCCATAATACAGACAAGGGGCTGTGTGCGTTTACTTACCTCTCCTGCAGCTCCTGTCAGCTCCCTTCTCCTCCGCGCCGGTCCGGTCAGCTCCCCTGTCAGCTCCCAGTGTAAGTCTCGTGAGAGCCGCGGGGTCATAGTGCGGCCGCAAGACTTACAGTGGGAGCTGACAGGGGAGCTGACCGGACCGGCACGGAGGAGAAGGGAGCTGACAGGAGCTGCAGTAGAGGCAAGTGCTTCCTGCCAGCCCACCTCCACTGAACTGCCAATGCCACTGGACCAGAGAGCCCCCCTCCCTGCCATGTATCAAGCAGGGAGGGGGGACGAAAAAATTAATAAATAATAATAAAATAAAAAATAATAATACAACAACAAAAAATAACAATAAAAAAAAATAATAATAAAAATGCCCACCCCCCTACCAAGGCTCTGCAACACACACACACACACACTGCACTCATATACACACTGCACTTATGCACACACACACACTGCATTCATACACACACATTGCATTCATTATATACACACACTGTAAATAAATATTCAATTAATATAATTTTTTTAGGATCTAATTTTATAAGACTCGAGTCGATAAGTTTTCCCAGTTTTTTGGGGTAAAATTAGGGACCTCGGCTTATATTTGGGTCGGCTTATACTATATACGGTAAATTTAAACAAATATCTACTATAAAAATATTACTAATAAAAAGTAAGCTAGGAGTTTAAAATGGAATAATATAATAAGGTATAATATGTCAGTTGGTAATTAGGTGATAGTAAGGTGGTTAGCCACAGTGACGCATAATTTTTCTTTTAAAGTTCACCTGCCATAAGTGTTTCAATATGGCCTCCTAGGCAGTTCAGCCTTTTTCCCTAGGTTAGAACTAAGATACAGCTCAAGCAGGTTGGGACTCCCTGGGTTAAGATTACTATATTAGTATATAATAAATGGAGAAGGGTACATTACCTTGTTTATTGATTCCAGGATTATAAGGTGTCCCACTATTGTGGTCACCCCAGAGAATTACTTTGGATTAAAGGAACACTATAGGGTCAGGAACACGAACATGTATTGCTGATCCTATAGTGTCAAAAACACTATCTAGCCCCCCTTCCCCAATTGGCCCCCTAAATATAGTAAATTCTTACCTTTATTCTAGCCTGCTGCTGTTGCTGGCTCTGCCTTGATCTGCCTGCTTGGCTGACATCATCAGAAGTTGTGTTCAAAGTCAATGACTGTGCTTTCACATAGTAAAGCATTGGAATGGCTGAGACTGTCAGGGAGGCAGATCAGGGGTATAGACAGCACAAGTCAAACACAGCCCTGGCCAATCAGCATCTCCTCATAGAGATGAATTGAATCAATGAATCACTATGAGGAAAGTTCAGTGTCTGCATGCAGAGGGTGGAGATACTGAATGTTTGGATGCATTTTAGGGCAGCCATGACCCAGGAAGAATCTCTAACAGCCATCTGAGGAGTGGCCATTGAAGTTATCACTAGGCTGTAATGTTAACACTGCATTTTCTCTGAAAAGACAGTGTTTACAGCAAAAAGCCTGAAGGGAATTATTATACTCACCAGAAAAAAATACAAGTTGCTCTGGTGATTATAGTGTCCCTTTAAGGTAAAATCATTATTTTTATGTTTATGAGCAGCTGTTTCTGGCCCTTCAAATGAGCGCTGTATATTTCCCCCTTCATTCCTCCTTTCTGAATGCGATTAGCAAATCCATAATGGCTGATCAGCATCTTCCTGAATGCATTGCACATGCACGAGTATTCTTAAAAGTTCAACATAAATTAAAACTGGTTTATGGTGGTCAAGTTCAATTGCAGTTTTGCTATATTTATTCAAATAATGTTGGATTTATCTGAATTTTCTGCTGTAAGGTATTATTTAAATAGTTATTATAATTATTGTATCTATTTGTTTATTTGTTAATGTCTATATTAATTACAAAATTTGCCATTAGGTCTTTATGATGTTTTTGTATTGGTTTAGTAATGTTAGTTAGAATTATTTTTAGTTAGAGCCCTTTTCATAATTGTGAAGAAATGACTATATTGTTCGGTATTTTTTTGCATAGTTCCTGCTTTTTTGTGTATTTTTCATTCGGCAGATGGGACTGCCGAACAGAGACCACCCCTGGCTCACTTAACTTCAAAGCCGGCATCACTTTCACCCTCTATGTGTGCGGTCAGCGTTCGTACTGCCGAACGCCACGTGGCAGAGAAAACCGCGGCCATCTTTTTTTCGTCAAACAAAGGCAGCGGGACTTGGTCGTCGAGTGTCTGGAACTAAAATCGGACACTCGACTTCCCAAACACCGGTCTCAATCATACGAACGCTGGAACTAGTGATACCGATTAGCTAGGAGAGCGCTATTCGGTACAAATATGCACACGAATGAGGGGAACAATCGCTGCTAGGAGCCAGGGGAATTCATTCGGTACTTTTATTCATTTTTCCCTTTTTCTAAAGTGACCGGCAAAACCACACGAACCTCTGGAACTATTTTGGGCAGTCCACCCACAGTGAACCGGTCACAAAGGACTTCCATACTTTTTGCGAACCCCTGAACCGATCCGGGTGAAATTTGGATATGTTGGTCACCCGGATCGGGGCTATCAGGGGACATAGGATTTGTGGGGATACCCCAGGTATAAAGGGGTGTTCCAGAAATTGGGGAAAATAGTGAATTTGCAGCCTGGAGATAATTAGGTTGTTACTATATCAGACCTGATTATCTCCAGGACTAGGGGAGGGAATTGCCTGTTTGTATTGGGTGTGTTTTATATTTTTACTGTTCGGGATTGGATAAATGTTACTCCTCCCTGTGGGATGTCCCCTTGCATGGGGACCTGCATAAAAAGCCATGTGTGTGAATAAACGTTAGTTCTGCTTGTATCCTGAACCTGGACTCTGACTGTTATTTGGAATTCGTATGCTGTAACAAGGGAATTATCTTATGCAGCTGTTATATTCCGTATGGATTTCGTTTCCTGTAACTACCGAACCGGACTCTCGCTACCTTAGGCTCTGACTGTCCGGGAGGAAACTACCGAACTCGGTTTGGTTAAACTTGGTTTCCTTACAACTGGTGGCAAGCGGAGGGATTCGAATCCCGAATGGACATTGCAAACCAAGCAAGGGAATGAATGGCTCAGCAGTACCAGCTACTTAAAAGAACCACACTAAAGGATTTACTGGAAGCTCGAGGCAGAGTGGCAAGTAACAAGACAAAAGCCACGTTAATTGCAGAATTAATACAGAGCGATAATACCAGCAATACAGAAATGGATCAAGAGGAAGAAAACGTGATGCAAAAGGACATCCGATGGATGCTCAGTCTGTTGGGACCCAGCCCAACTACAGAGGCGGTTCTGCAGGTCATGGCACAAGCCAGACAATCGCAAAAAGAGCGAGAGGACCGGGACAGACCGTCACAGGGAGATTTACTACACTCCCCGGGAAGTACTGGGGAAATACCAAAGAAGGTAAATTATGCAGCCTTTAAATCTTTTAATGACAATGAGATGGAAATTGACAGTTACTTGCAAGACTTTGAACGCCAATGTGCACTGGAGGGATTAGACTCCACGAAATGGGCTGCAGTCATTAGCAGTAAATTGTCAGGTAGAGCAGCCGAGGCGCTGCGAGCAGTACCTGAGGGGGACATACATAATTATGAAAAAATAAAAGACATTTTGTTGGCCAGATATGCTGTAACTCCGGAGGCATACCGGAAAAAGTTTAGAGATCTGAGGAAGACTGGGAGAGATTCCCATACGGAATGGGCGTTTCGGCTACAACGGGCGGCCCGCAATTGGATGAAGGGCTGCCAAGCAACCACCCTGGAGGATGCTTTGCAACTGATGTTACTGGAGCAGTTTTTTAATCACTCTGCAGAGGACATAAAAGACTGGGTTAAAGATAGAAAACCAAAAACTGTGGAGGAAGCCGCCAGGCTAGCGGATGAGTACCAGGATAACAGGAGGAAGGAGCAAGGGGTGAGCAGACCACCTTTTAAGCCTCACTACACGGCTCCAATAACCCCTACTCCTCCTAGACCCTCCATGAGTAACCCCTCACCGAACCCAGCAAACACACCTCGACCCCCTGCAGTGTGCCATTATTGCAAGCAACCAGGACATTATAAGAATCAGTGCCCTCGCTTAAACCGGGGAAGCTGGGAAAGGCAACCCCCACAACAACCCAAGGCAGCTGCTCATTGTGTGCAGCAAGAAAGCACAACCAGTGTCCCTAACCAAGAAGAACAGTGGAGTGTGTTACACGAGGTCAACCCAGTGCAAGCTGGGGGTGACAACCGGGACCACCACCGCCAATGGATTACTGTAGATGGCGTGGGGGCCCGGGCTCTGAGAGACACTGGGGCTACTTTGACTGTGGTGCAACCTCACACAATCAGAGCGCAAGCTCGCACCGGACGCACAGTCGCTGTGAGGGTGGCTGGGGGCGCTATCCACAAACTGCCCACCGCCAATATCCTTGTTGATTGGGGTTCTGGGTCCAAACAGCTGGAGGTTGGGATTATGCAAGAACTACCCGCCGAGGTTTTGTTGGGAAATGATGTGGGATGCTTAACCTCCCAACTAGCCCGAGACCCCCCTGCCGAGGCATACCCGGTTACCACCCGAGCTCAAGCCAGACTGGAAGCTCCGCTGCACTCTGAGGAAAACCAGGTAAGAGTCGAAATACCCCCCTTACCCGATCCTCCCTGTCCCTTCTGGGATACCCCCCAGGGGTTTGAACAAGAACAGCGTACCGACCCCACATTAGAGGGTTATAGGAAGGCAGCGACCGTTACCCCAGGGAACAACCCGCACGAAAAGTTTGAGTGGTATAAGGGATTGCTGTATAGAGTGACCGAGGGGGTGGGACAGGGGGCCACCCAGGTCATCAAAAGACAGTTAATTGTACCCCGTAAATTCCGGGCTGAGTTGTTAAAGCTCAGTCATGACATTCCCCTAGCAGGACATTTAGGGGTTAAAAAGACAAGGGACAGGTTAACCCAAACATTCTTCTGGCCCAGGGTCACCCAGGACCTCAAGTATTATTGCAGGACGTGCGACGTCTGCCAAAGGGTAGGGAAAAGGGGAGACCTTCGGAAGGCCAAACTTCACCCATTGCCCATTATAGAACAGCCCTTTCACCGAGTAGCGGTAGATTTAATAGGACCCCTCAGCCGACCCAGCCAGTCGGGCAAAAAGTTCATACTAACCGTGGTCGACTACGCCACTAGATACCCGGAGGCAGTCGCCCTCCCCAATATAGAGGCAGAAACCGTGGCAGAGGCCCTTATTCAAATATTCACCCGAGTAGGTTTCCCACAGGAGATCCTTTCCGATCGGGGAACTCAGTTCACGGCTACCCTGACACAACAATTGTGGCAGAGCTGTGGAGTGAAACCCCTGTTCAGCGCCCCGTACCATCCCCAGACTAACGGGCTCTGTGAACGTTTCAATGGCACTCTAAAACAGATGCTAAAAACCTTTACAGAGTCCCACAAGAATTGGGAAAAGTTCCTTCCCCACCTTCTGTTTGCCTACCGTGAGGTGCCCCAGGCCTCCACTGGGTTTTCCCCCTTCGAACTCCTGTACGGGAGAAAAGTTCGGGGCCCACTGGAGCTCGTACGGGAACACTGGGAGGGCAATACAGATGAGGGGGGAGTCCCTATCGTCCAGTATGTCCTGGAGTTCCAGGACCGTCTGCGGGCGCTCACCGCATCGGTTCGGGAGAACCTGCAGACGGCCCAGGAGGACCAGAGGAAATGGTACGATAGGGGAGCCCAAGATAGAGTGCTGGACTTAGGGCAGAAGGTATTGGCTTTGAGACCAGTTAAAAAGGATAAGCTGCAAGCAGCCTGGCAGGGACCATTCAAGGTAGTAGAACGGGTTAGCGAGACTACCTACATCGTGAGCAAATGCTCAGATGAAAGGCTGACCAAAGCCTTCCATGTGAATATGCTCAAACCATATTTTGAGAGAACAGAAGATGTGGGCGCCGTGTGTGCCCCCGCCACGGAAGATAGTGAGGGACTACCCCTCCCAGATTTACTAGACACCGCCCCCTGTACTATTGACCAAGTAAGCTTGGGTCAAAATGTAAACCCCCTAGAGAAGGGTGAGGCCACGCAACTGCTGCAGAGATACCAAGAGATGTTTTCAGCCACCCCCGGCTATACCTCCGCTGCGGTACACCGCGTGGAAACCCAGGGAGAGACGCCACTGCGGCAACAACCATATCGAATCCCGGAAGCAGTGCGTGAGGGTATGCTCACCGAGTTAAGGGATATGTTACAGTTAGGGGTAATAGAACCCTCGCAAAGTCCTTGGGCGGACGCAGGTTGATGCTGCTCCCGAAGCTGATCTGACTTATTGCCGATTTTCGACTAACGGAGACCGTGAGCTGGCTCAAGCAGGAACCCACCCGACTGGGGAATCCGAGACCTGCTGAATGACACCACAAACGTGGACTTTGGCAGAGGGTCAGTGCCTATTAATGTTGCGGCCTACAAGCATGGCGGCGGCGGCGGGGGAGACGGCCGCTCTCCCGCCGCTCCCAAACACAGCATGGCAGAAACTGAGTCCCCGTTCCCCCCCCTATGGACCGGCGGGAGTAATCCCGGTCCCTACCACGCTGACACACACTGCCCATCGACCCTTAACTGCCCACTCAAGCCAGGGTTCTGGATGCTCCAGACCCGGCAACTTGCTACCCCTCACGAAACCGCATGGCGAGGGCCCTAAGCGTGAAACAATGCAAGACAAATCGAGCTCGGCAAAGATGGCGGCACGAGAACAAACTACTGCTAAGCGACTACCCATTCAGCCACCTAAGCATGCACTGGAGTTCGTGACCCGGCTCAGCACCTACCTCCGGGCAAAGTTCAAAACCCAGAGGCAAAGCTACAACCAAGCGTTGAAGGAGGTGAAGGCGTGGATTCGCCCGGCCACCCGGCGCCATCTGCCGGTTAACCCACCTTGTAACCCGCGAACAGCCTCCAGAAGGAAGGCACACCGCTCAGCAAGGCGCGAAACAGAAACGGGGCCCACACTCAGCGACGCCCGCGACCTCCAGCCCCAAAGCCGGACCCGGCGATCCACGCGTCCAACCTCCCACCCAGCGGAGCAAACAACACCGACCCAGCTCAGAGGTGACCCTCAAGGTACTGACCAGCCTCACAGACTACACTCCTGGGACGTATGGGACCAGCACTCAGCAGCACCATCGGTAGACCCGATAGCTTTGGCCTCACCCGACCATAAAATGAACTGTCCTCGATGGCCCGTAAGAGGTATTGGCTGAAGAACTCTGACTTCATCGGCGCCTCTCCTGTTGCCTGGTACACGGACTGATCTGAGACAAACCTCAAGTAAACTCTACTAATATCGAACCAGCCTGTGATTTATAATCGATACCCTATATCATAATAGTAGTCTTACCCTGTTAACTACCTGGAGGTGTTATTTAATCAGTCATGTAGACAATTTGACGAAATTTGGCAACACACCTGTGCTCACATGTTTTAAAAATGTTGTAACTTGTTCATAGCTTAACTTACCTGACCAGTACCACTAACGCTGAACTAGCCAGACCTGCTTGCATATTGAAGTTAGCATGTACCTAGCATAAGTAACTAATGTTTTTTTTATTTATGTGTAACCTGTCGCCTGACTAGCATGACCTAGCGAGATACTAATCCGGATCCTACGATCCTTAGCTTGTATTTTCAAATTGGAGCTTAACTACGTTACATAAAAAAAAAAAATTAGGCATTGAAAATCTGGAAATGTACTTTAACTTTGTGTATTGTTGTACCAACCCTATAATGTAACTCGCTTTAACGTTTCCTCCGTCTTCTCTTTTGTACCCCATACTATATGCCTTAATAAAAATCAGATTGACAAAAAAAAAAAAAAAAGTCCTTGGGCCTCCCCGGTAGTACTAGTACCGAAGCGCGACGGCACCACGCGCTTCTGTGTAGACTATCGGAGGCTTAACGATCGTACCATAACAGACGCCTACCCCATGCCCAGAATAGATGAGCTCTTAGACCGTATGGCGGGGGGAACTACTTGACTACCCTGGACCTGTGCAAAGGTTATTGGCAGATCCCCTTGGAGCCTGCGGCCATCCCCAAGTCGGCATTCGTCACCCCTTTCGGGCTATACCAATTCAAGGTTATGCCCTTTGGGATGAAGAATGCCCCGGCTACGTTTCAGAGGATGGCCGATAGGCTCCTGGAGGGGTTTCAGGACTTTGCATGCGCGTATCTAGATGATATTGCCGTCTACAGCCGCACATGGGGAGACCATCTGGGTCATGTGTCCAGGGTACTCAAACGAATTCACCTCGCAGGGCTCACGTTAAAACCCGACAAATGTCACGTAGGACTAGCCGAGGTGCAGTATCTCGGCCACCGGGTGGGCTCCGGTAGACAGCGTCCAGAACCAGCTAAGGTAGAGGCCATAGCGAACTGGCCCCAACCTCGGACCAAAACCCAGGTACTAGCCTTCTTAGGGACGGCCGGTTATTATAGAAAGTTTGTCCCAGAGTACAGCGCCCTGGCCAAACCCCTCACCGACCTTACCAAGAAGGCCCTTCCCAAACAGGTTTCCTGGACCCCAGAGTGCACGGATGCTTTCCAGAAGCTTAAAGCGGCATTGAGTGAGGCTCCTGTGTTGGCAGCACCCGACTACACTAAACAATTTCTTGTACACACAGATGCCTCCATGTTCGGACTGGGAGCCGTGCTAAGCCAAGTGGGAACAGACGGCATGGAGCACCCGGTGGCATACCTCAGTCGTAAACTGTTACCACGAGAAGTCAGCTATGCCACCGTAGAAAAAGAATGCTTGGCCCTCGTGTGGGCACTCAAGAAGCTACAGCCCTATTTGTATGGGCGGGCATTTACCCTTATGACTGACCACAACCCCCTGGTATGGCTTAACCGGGTAGCTGGAGACAATCCCAGGCTATTGCGGTGGAGCCTAGCTCTTCAACCTTATAATTTTACTATGCAGTACCGGCCCGGCAAACAAAATGGTAATGCGGATGGCCTGTCACGCCAGACCGAACTGGACTCCTAAACCTCTACTTTTCTCGGACATCCCCAAGCCAACCCGACAGGGTCTAGGCGGGTATGCCGACTTATGGACTTATAGGGGAGCAGTGTGAAGAAATGACTATATTGTTCGGTATTTTTTTGCATAGTTCCTGCTTTTTTGTGTATTTTTCATTCGGCAGATGGGACTGCCGAACAGAGACCACCCCTGGCTCACTTAACTTCAAAGCCGGCATCACTTTCACCCTCTATGTGTGCGGTCAGCGTTCGTACTGCCGAACGCCACGTGGCAGAGAAAACCGCGGCCATCTTTTTTTCGTCAAACAAAGGCAGCGGGACTTGGTCGTCGAGTGTCTGGAACTAAAATCGGACACTCGACTTCCCAAACACCGGTCTCAATCATACGAACGCTGGAACTAGTGATACCGATTAGCTAGGAGAGCGCTATTCGGTACAAATATGCACACGAATGAGGGGAACAATCGCTGCTAGGAGCCAGGGGAATTCATTCGGTACTTTTATTCATTTTTCCCTTTTTCTAAAGTGACCGGCAAAACCACACGAACCTCTGGAACTATTTTGGGCAGTCCACCCACAGTGAACCGGTCACAAAGGACTTCCATACTTTTTGCGAACCCCTGAACCGATCCGGGTGAAATTTGGATATGTTGGTCACCCGGATCGGGGCTATCAGGGGACATAGGATTTGTGGGGATACCCCAGGTATAAAGGGGTGTTCCAGAAATTGGGGAAAATAGTGAATTTGCAGCCTGGAGATAATTAGGTTGTTACTATATCAGACCTGATTATCTCCAGGACTAGGGGAGGGAATTGCCTGTTTGTATTGGGTGTGTTTTATATTTTTACTGTTCGGGATTGGATAAATGTTACTCCTCCCTGTGGGATGTCCCCTTGCATGGGGACCTGCATAAAAAGCCATGTGTGTGAATAAACGTTAGTTCTGCTTGTATCCTGAACCTGGACTCTGACTGTTATTTGGAATTCGTATGCTGTAACAAGGGAATTATCTTATGCAGCTGTTATATTCCGTATGGATTTCGTTTCCTGTAACTACCGAACCGGACTCTCGCTACCTTAGGCTCTGACTGTCCGGGAGGAAACTACCGAACTCGGTTTGGTTAAACTTGGTTTCCTTACAATAATTGCTTCCTCTTCCTCCTCCTCCTCCTCGAGAAGTAGAATTAGATACATAAGGTGAGCTTTTTAATACATTATTAAAAAATAGTGCCAATTGGTTATACCTACACTTATTGTAGCCTCAGAGAAAAGGGCCTCGTGAAAAAATAAGAATTGTCATGCCTGCCCATCTACTGCTATAGAAGAAATAACCTCTGCAGAGATTGCTTTCGTATTATCGGCAATGAAGGGGCATCTACCTCTGCTGAGGAACCAAATGTGGGTCTGGCTGATATCAAATCAGCTGTAGCTGCAGAAATTAACTTGTATGAGTAATTCCTTTAACCCCTTAAGGACACATGACATGTGTGCCATGTCATGATTCCCTTTTATTCCAGAAGTTTGGTCCTTAAGGGGTTAAGAAGAGTAAGAGTGCTAGCTAGGACTCATCTAGCTCCCGCTCTGATATGCAGATGCCAAATTAATCTAATTCATCTGAAGATGATGACACTATGGAACACCCATATAACTTAGTTTGGAAGTCAGTCAATTCACTTATTTCACTAATCAGAGACACGCTACAAATCATTTAAGATAACAGAGAATCAAAAGAATCAGATGTCTATTTTGAAGATTTACAAAAGAAAAAGAGCAAATGTTCATATTCATTCTATGATTAAATAAATTGTAGAAACAGAATGGATAAAACAGGAAAAATGTTTATCCACCCAAGGAAAATTCAACAGGTTATACCCCTTCCTGGTTTCTGACACTAAGAATTGTAATACAGCACCAAAGGTAGATGTTGCGATAATAAAGGTTACAAAGAAAACAGTTTTGCCCGTTGACAGTGTGGCATCATTGAGGGACCCTATGGAAAACGTATGGGCGCAAATCATCAAACATCTGTGGCATTAACATTATTATCCAAAGCCTTAAGGGACAATGACCTTGAGTGAATATATATATCTCAAACCCTAGAAACTTTTGGAAAGTCATAAATAAACTACAAACTCCCCCAATCCACTCCCAACCCTCCACTGTCAAAGTGGATAACCAAACCCTGCAACTTCCCTTAGATGTAGCAAATGCCTTTAACAATTATTTTGTCGGATGCTCTACTGCCCTGATTGCCAAGCTAATAAATGGCACACATCCTGAAACTACAAATGTGGATCAGGTCTCACTAAATTTGCAAACGCCCAATATAGACAAGTTCATTTTTAGACCTGTACCTGTTAGTGTCATTGAAAAACATCTTAATAATCTAAAAATGAAAAACCAGTCCGGACCTGACCAAATCCCAGCAATGCTGTTGAAGCTCAGTGCGCCGGCAATTGCTAAACCCGTCGCAACTCTAATTAACGAATCCTTGGTGTCTGGATACTTACCCAAACTTTGGAAGACTGCAAGAGTAGTGCCTATCCATAAAAGTGGTGACACTACTTTGGTTTCTAACTATCGCCCTATATCATTGCTCCCGGTATTGTCAAAAATCTTAGAAAAATGTGTCCATACGCAACTATGTGAGTATTACCAACAATCAAACTATCTGACCCCTGATCAATCGGGCTTTCGCCAGAATCACTCCACTACAACTGCCCTCTTAAAAGTTTGCAATGACATCCAAACTGGCATGGAACAAGGAGACCTAACTGGAGCTATTTTCCTTGATTTTGCTAAGGCCTTTGACACAGTAGACCACGACATTCTACTGCACAAACTCAAAAACTCAGGTATTGGTGATCACTGGTTTCGATCGTATGTATCGGAACGCTCGCAATATGTGTCCATTTCTGACAGCGACTCCCTCCCTCCCTCTCCCAGTCACGTGTGGTGTTCCCCAAGGTTCCATTCTCGGCCCCCTACTATTTTCATTATTTATAAATTATCTGCCTA
This sequence comes from Pelobates fuscus, assembly GCF_036172605.1. Taxonomy (NCBI): domain Eukaryota; kingdom Metazoa; phylum Chordata; class Amphibia; order Anura; family Pelobatidae; genus Pelobates; species Pelobates fuscus. The sequence continues at coordinate 280,417,675 of NC_086317.1, forward strand.
ATGTCTGCAAATCCACAAATGTACACATGTATGCAGATGACACGGTAATCTATGCGAGCAATTCCGATCTACCGCAGCTTGAGGCTGTGCTCCAAAACCAGTTTACAGAGGTAGAAAAGTGGATCGCAAAAAACAAACTGTTCCTGAACACTGACAAAACTGTCACAATGATCTTTGGAACAGTACCTAAATTACACAAATTACACAATTCCCACCTATCCATCAAAACAATTTCAAATGGCACACTGACCGCAGTCCACTCTTTCAAATACTTGGGTATGATGTTAGACCCCAATCTATCTTTTGGCCTGCACATAGAAAAGCTTGCATCTAAACTTTATCCAAAACTAGGTGCCCTGTACAGAAACAAATCCTGCCTAAGCCCTTCAGTAAAGGAAAAGATTGTACAGCAAATGCTGATGCCAATCATTGATTATGGGGATGTAGTATATGCATCTGCATCGCAATCCCACATTAATAAACTCAACACATTGTATAACTCGTTCTGCCGATTTGTGCTACAATGTAATTACAGGACCCACCATTGTGACATGCTAAAAGAACTAAACTGGCTGTCGCTGGAATCCAGACGCACCCTTCATCTTTCCAGCCTTGTGTTTAAGAGCTTTTCTGGGAAACTCCCACCCTACCTGAACGCAATGCTTTCCCCAGCTGTTCCCACTTCTTACAACCTCCGATCCAGTACCAACACTTTGCTTAGTCTACCTCAATATAAAAAGAAAGCAGCCCGATCCTCCTTCTCCTACAGAGCACCGCATTTGTGGAACGACCTCCCGCAAAAATTAAAATCTTCCCTAAGCTTAAAGTCCTTTAAGAGATCCCTCTCTACATACCTCAAAACAGAATGGACCTGTCATGGTTGATTATATATTTCCTACCTGTTCTATGTTAAATTTTGTATATATTGTATATTAATATTGTATTTGTATTTTATTGTACACTAACTGTAACAATGCAATGATTTGTGGACCCAGGACATACTTGAAAACGAGAGAAATCTCAATGTATCTTTCCTGGTAAAATATTTTATAAATAAATAATTGCAAATGGAACCAACAAGGAAAAACTTCTTGAAAATATCCAAGGACATGAAACTGGAATCCTCAAAAATTTATTTATGCTTACTCCCATTTCAAGGTAATCTCCTCTATGGGAAAGCTTTAGCAATCTAAAACAAAGCAATCTCTAAAGCAGCTGAAGGAAAGATGGCGCTTCTCCCACATGATAGAACAATTAAAAGATATTCCAGTGGATGGGGGAGAGGATACAGAGACCAATCCTCATTTTCTGATTCCAGGACATCCAAACCAGAAAGGGAGCATACTAGAACATCCTTCTGGAAGGGACCACAAAGACAATCCTCTAAAACACAAAGAGGAAGAGATGGAGGAAAATCCTGAAGGGTGTGCAGGGTCCAGAAATTCAAGGTAGGATCCCAACTTGGATAAGTCCCTCATATCTGGTCCTTGCATATAAGAGATTAATAGGTTCTTTTAAATATAGAAATAGGACACGATCTAGAATTTACAAAACAAATCATGGTCAAATCATCAGTTTCAGAAGAAAAAGCAGGATTGCTTACAAAAGCAACTTCAACAAGAATGTATTTGGCTAGTTCCTCCAAGAGAAGAATTCAAAGGAATATATTCTCCACATTAGTGATGTCCCGAACAGTTCGCCGAGAACCGTTCGCCGGCGAACATAGCGTGTTCGGTCCGCCCCCTATTTGTCAACATTGAGTAAACTTTGACCCTGTACCTCACAGTCAGCAGACACATTCCAGCCAATCAGCCAAGCAGACACATTCCAGACCTTCCCTCCCAGACCCCCCCACCTCCATGACGAATAGGGGGCGGACCTAACATCGCACGTGTTCGCGACTGCGAACACGCTATGTTCACCGGCGAACGGTTCTCAGCGAACTGTTCGGGACATCACTACTCCACATATCCTTACTATAAAGCCAAGGACAAGGTCCGATTCTTCACGACAACCCAGTACAGTTCCAACTGAGGGCTTGGAGGTTGAATATAATATCCAGAAAGCTAAAAGCCTTTCGGAACAGGTAGTTGAAACCATATTTAATTCAAGAAAACCAAATACTTCCAATGTATACTACAATATTTGGAAAGTCTTTTGTGATTTGGCAACTTCTCTGAGTAAAGAGACAGAATCCATTAACCTGCCAGATCTGTTTGGAGAAAGGCTTAAGTCTTAGCTCTTTAAAGGTTCAACTGTCTACTTTCTCTGCAATTTCTAATGTACCATGGGTATTGGAACCAACCATCAAATGCTCAATGCTGGGAGTAATGAGAATCAGACTTCCCATAAAAAACGTTGTTCCAGCAGGGATCTGCCAGCAGTTCTCCATAGTCTTCCCAGCTCTCCATTTGAACCAATGCATTCTTCTTCTATATTAGATTTAACATTAAAATGTGTATTCCTGATTGCAATCACGTCTGCCCATAGAGCATTTGAACAACATCATGAAACACCACAAGCATCCTCCACACATACAAGCAACACCACAAGCAGCCTCCTCACATACATTCAACACCACAAGCATCCTCCTCACATACACGCAACACCACAAGCCGCCTCCTCCCACACACGCAACACCACAATCAGCCTACACACACACACTCCCTCAACCCTGTCTCACGTATTAGTTCAACCACACACCTAGTTGTATTCACGCATCCAATCACATACCCCAAAGTAGTCGCATTCAATCAACAAATCACATATACCAAACTGACAATGTTGTGTATGAGGTTGCAAACTGTACTGGCACGAAGGAGAATAGTGCACAATTCTGTTTGCTTTGGATAGAATAATCTCAAGCTCTCTTATTGCTACAGTGGGTTACAGAGAGTGCGGTGTGCTTTAGTCTCTTTGGATTTGGGGTCTGTTTACAACTGCAGCACGAGAGGCATTTCTTTTCATTCCAGTGACTCATGTAATTTTACTCAGCATGGGGTTCGCAGTGCACACCAGGACAATTTTTAGGTGCCTGCAAAGCTATTTTGGTAATATTAGTAACCCAACATTTGTGAATGTCACATATTCATCCGCTTATAAAAATGTGGTTAATGACATTTACTGTCCACACAGGAAAAGTTGTGCCGAGCAGCAACCAAATCCACAGAAGGGTTAATGCTGAGTAGCAATTATGCAAATGGGAACCTGGTAACTGCTTTGGGGTCAAAGGCCGATTACAGCCTATCAGATCTAGAGGAGGGGTATTTAGGTCCAGTTCTTATCCTGCTCAGTGCCCTGTAGTGGTTTCCCTTGTGGTTGTCCGAGAGCGCGTTATTGATTCTGGTTATTTGACTTTGGCATTGTTTTTGAATTCCCTGTTTTCTGGCATCCCTGACTCCTGGCTTTTCGTTATCCTTGTGTCTCTTTCTGTTTCCCTTGACCTTGGCTATTCCTGACTATTCTTTGGTACGTTAGTCCGGCCATTCTAAGGTCTGGTATACGTTACCTATCAGTCCTCTGTGTTATACAATTCTACATGCTGGATCATTCTGTAATCCTGACATTACGACAGGGCCATAGATCCTGTAGAATTGTGTAAGCACATAGCTGCTTGTGAAAGGAAACTAGAGGAGAATGATCACCGCTTGGATCAATTTGCCCACGCTTTCAGTACGCTTCTTACTCGTACAGCGCATCTGCAACCTGCGGCTGCTCCTGATACCGGAGAAACTGACGGAAGCCAAGCACAGAGAGATGGACACAGGTTTCTTCAGGAAGGAAGAGATTCTTTATTGGATCACCGATCGGGACTCAGAGGGACTAGCGTCACCAAAATACAGCAAAGTCTGAGTACTGAATACATAGAGTACATTCCTTATATAGCACTGTAGCTCCTCCCACAATTAACTACACCCACACATACCCTTAACCTATTTAATAAATAGAGTCTAAACTCATCCATCCGGTCTAACCACGTGGCTCATCTGATACAAAGGAGAGGGACGCGTAATTCCAGTTCTTACATTCCTGCACCTGGTCAGTACAGTGATAACAGTATCTTAGCTACGTGTAATTAACTAACTGATACTACAAACACATATACATACATATGCCTTGTGGCAATCTTAGCCTGCTAAACTTGTATTTTACTGGAATTACATCACATTCCCCCCTTTGATGCCTCTGATATTTCACAATTACTTGAGGCATCACTTAACCTTGGTTTGCATATACCTCAGGTTACCATGAACCAGACCAGACTTATCTTATGATGTGAATCTTTTAACACTCATCTTCCTGCATTGGTTCTCCTTGATCTAGAGCCTTATACTTATATATCGCCATTATCTGTGCAGCAGCCTTCCTCTCTGCTATACTTCCTATCAGGCTTTGCACAGACCTAACTACTAAGGGTATAAGACACGGTAGGAGTAGACACAACAGTAAAATCAGTAGGACTCCACCTACCACTGCCTTAAGCCCTCCAAACCACTCATACCAGCTACCAAACCAACTACTTGGATTGTACCCTTTCCATACCTGAGTAGGCACATGCACTAGTTTAACCATATGGCTAGTAAGCTCAGCTATTGCTTGCCCTTCGTCATCTATTTGAAGACAGCAATTGCTCAGGTTAAACTTCCCACATACACCTCCCTCTACTGCCAAAAGGTAATCCAAGGCTAATCTATTTTGGTACACTGCTGTCCTCATCCTGGTATTATGCTTCGCTAGAAGATTGAGTGCTTGTGAGGTCTCATTAGTAATAATCTCAACCACCGCCTGTAATCTTATAATACGGTTGAGCATATAAATTGGGGTTCTATAACCAAAGGTACCATCTTCTGCCCACGTGGCTGGCCCATAATAATCTATGATACGCTGGGGAGGCCATTCATTATCTTCCCAGGTGCCTATCTCTAAGGGTCCCCTTTTCTTCCTATGATTCACATCATACACTTTAACACCTAAAGTCTCACCTGTTTCAATCGGTAACAAGAAGAAGGATGGTTTGAGCATACCCAACACACATGCCCCTTCCCAGTCCTGTGGCAACTCCGAATAGGCTTTCTTACCACAGATCCAGTACAAATTTGCTGGGGCTCTCCAGGTAGATGTGATGGATAAATCAAACCACACATCCTTTAAACTGGCATATCTAGCAAACGGGTTAGATGGTTCTGAGACATTTGAAGCCGACCACCAAGTTGTATTTTTAGTATCATCATCATAAGCTTTTTGCCCTAGACAAGTTAATTCTCCTACAGAAGTATTATACATTATTCCTTTCCTTGCTATGCAAACATAACCTACGATGGAGGTCTTTAATCTCCACTCAGATTTACCTCTAACACTCAAATGATAATCGGCTTGTGTAGATATTAGTTGGTCAACTGCCTCAGAACCGGACATTACCTCCTTTGCTTCCCAAGGCCATTGGTCTCCCATGTTAGTACCTCCACACACATAGCAGTTGGTAACATTAAGACTACCGGCAATACTTTCAGCTAGGTCAATGAACAGGTTTTTAGCGTTATGGGGGATCTTATTATCTATACTCATCTCTTCATAAAAGGAATGGTATACTTGATGAGTCTGGGAGGATACCGTATCAGTCTCTATTCCTATAAACAATAATGTCCCAGGATCTAAACCCGTCCCGTATATCTGAAACCCAAATAAATTTCCATACTTATCTAGGAACTTGTCGGGGTTATTAATAAGTATATGGACTGGGTTGCATTCCATAGACTTACAATAAGGGCTAGTCGGCAACTTAGTCACTATCATGTCTTTATCTACTGTCTGTCCCCAAGTCGCCCACCCCACACAAGACCAATATGGACAAAAGTTATAGTCTTTATTTGGGCATCTAGGACTCACATATTTATTTTTACTACTGGGACAAATATATTTATCATTAGACCCATACGTCCTCTCCCATCTAAGATCCCCACATACATTCCACGGTTTTCTACCACTTGATATCGCCTTACATGCATCAAATAGCAGAACACCCGAAGAATGTACGGATTCTAACACCGTCTTATTAATTAGGGTCCCCTGAGGATCTCCATTCCTGAGAGTCAACCAAATTGTACGAGGTTGATACTCTGGACTGAAGCACTTAGGTTCTCCTACTCCTAAATGGCACACACTATAGTCTATATTTAGGTATCTACATCTTGATACCTCTCCTTTACATTCGTATTGTGAATGCCAAATTAGGGTTTGGGAAATATGGTTACCTGTTCTCGTAGTCTTAATGCATACCTCACAGCTAGGAGTGTCGGTACCTCTACCTTCCTGAATATAAAAACACATATAAATAAACACAATCAAAAGCACATCTTTCGCCGTCATCCTCAGTCTTCGTCCGTGCGATGGAACCTCAGCTTCCAGGATGTGAGGGCTGCAGGGAATGGAGTTCTGCTCGTCTTCACAGGTGTCCCTTCGAGACTTTCCTGGCTTATACACTATGTGTTGGTAAGCGGACAGGCTTTATTATGGCCTTCTCACTCACACCTGTAACAATAAAATTTGTAATCCACAATAATTCCTCGTTACTCCGACTGAGTAGTGCGTTTCAACCGGATCTTGCAGGGATTCTCTGGATCTGCTGTAATTTGCCAAGAATCGACTGCTGCTGGTTTAACCCTGGAGTGATGTATCCACGGAGTTACTTCGGCTACTTTTATCGCTGTAGGGGTAGACAAAAGAACAACATAAGGACCTCTCCACTTGGGCCCTAACGGTACATTATTCCACTCTTTAATCCACACTTGGTCTCCTGGATGATAACTATGAACAGGGGGATAAATATTCACAGGTAATCTATCTTGTACCCATTTCTGTACCTCCTCCATAGTCTTACCCAACTCTACAACCTTCTGCCGGGTAATTCCTTCTCCCAACTGACTCAAGTCCCCCCTTAAGTTACCAAGTACGGGAGGTGGTCGCCCATACATGATTTCAAAAGGAGAGAGGCCCATCCTTCTGGTAGGGGTACTGCGGATTCGCAATAAAGCTATGGGTAAGAGAACGTTCCACTTAAGTTGGGTTTCCTGACACATTTTAGCCAACTGGTTCTTTATAGTTCTATTCATTCTCTCTACCTTACCAGAACTCTGGGGTCTATATGCAGTATGAAGCCTCCACTTTATACCAAGCATATGAGTCAGTTGTTGTAGGCACTGATGAACAAAAGCTGGACCATTGTCCGATCCTATAGAACAGGGTAGTCCATATCGGGGTATTATTTCTCGTAGCAGGAATCTTACAACTTCTCCTGCTTTCTCTGTACGAGTAGGACATGCTTCTACCCAGCCTGAATAGGTGCACACAATTACCAACAGGTAACGATGTCCACCCGATTTAGGCATTACTGTAAAGTCTATTTGTAGATCGGACATGGGGAGTCCCCCCATAAACTGGACTCCTGGTGGCTTTACTGGTCCTTGTCTTGCATTATTCTTAGCACACGTTACACATCTGCGTACAATGGCCTGAGTCAAGTTGGACAATCTTGGTATGTAGAAATGTTTCCTGAGAGATTCTTCAGTACTGTCTCTCCCAGAATGTGTCCCGTTGTGATAATTTTGGACAATTTCTACCGCTAGTGATGCTGGTATGACTATTCTTCCATCTTCTAGCTGATACCACTTGTTCTCCAAATACTTTCCCGGTTCAGTCTTTAACCACTCCTCTTCTTGAGCTGTATAAACTGGAGTCCATTGGGACAGTGGAGTTGGTATAAGAGCAGCTATATGCCCCACATACTCCTGTCTTCCTGATTCAGCAGCACGCTTAGCTGCACTATCTGCCATCCGATTTCCCTTGGTTACATCACCATCTCCTCTCAGATGCGCTCGACAATGTATGATACCGACTTCTTTCGGCTCCCACACTGCTTCCAATAGTTGTAGGATTTCAGCTGCGTACTTGATTTCTTTGCCTTCTGAATTCAGTAGTCCTCTTTCTTTATACAAAGCTCTGTGGGCATGAGTGGTTAAAAACGCATACTTAGAGTCCGTATAGATATTTACTCTTAAACCTTCAGCCAATTGTAACGCTCGTGTTAGTGCTATTAATTCTGCCTTTTGTGCTGATGTTCCTTTCGCCAGTGGCCGAGCTTCTATCACCTTGTCTATTGTTGTCACTGCATATCCTACATAGCGGATCCCTTCTTTCACATAACTACTGCCGTCGGTGTAATATTGAACATCGGGGTTCTGGATGGGAAAATCACGAAGATCTGGTCTACTTGAAAATACTTCATCCATTACTTCCAAACAATCATGTTGACTTTCAGTAGGTTGCGGCAAAAGGGTAGCTGGATTTAAGGTGTTTACAGTCTCTAAATGCACTCTTGGGTTTTCACACAACATTGCTTGATACTTGGTCATACGGCTGTTACTAAACCAATGATTTCCTTTGTAATCCAACAACGTCTGTACTGCATGTGGGACTCGTACATAAAGTTCTTGACCCAGAGTGAGTTTATCGGCTTCAGCTACTAGCAGGGCGGCTGCAGCTACGGCTCTTAGACAAGGTGGAAGTCCGCTGGCCACTGCATCCAGTTGCTTAGACATGTAGGCAACAGGTCTTTGCCATGATCCCAAGTACTGTGTCAATACTCCCACAGCCATTCTTCTTTGCTCGTGTACATATAAGTAGAATGGTCGTGTGTGATCAGGTAGACCTAATGCTGGGGCACTCATCAAAGCCTTCTTCACATCTTCAAATGCCGTTTGCTGTTCTTGGGTCCATAAGAAGGGGTCGTGCTCTGTACCTTTGATGGCTGCGTACAGAGGTTTTGCCAGTATCGCATAGCTGGGAATCCATATCCTACAGAAGCCTGCTGCCCCCAAGAATTCTCGCACTTGTCTTCTATTCTTGGGTATTGGTATTTGGCAGACAGCTTCTTTTCTCTCTGGCCCCATAATCCTTTGACCTTCAGAGATATGGAATCCCAGATACTTGACAGTTGGCAAACACAACTGAGCCTTCTTCCTGGACACCTTGTATCCTGCCTTCCAGAGAATATGTAGTAGATCGTGCGTTGCTTGCTGACATTTTTCTTTTGTAACTGCTGCTATCAACAAGTCATCTACATATTGTAACAATACACATTCTCCTGGGATAGACTCGAAATCCAGTAGATCTTGACTTAGAGCTGAACCAAATAGGGTAGGTGAATTTTTAAACCCTTGGGGCAGTCTTGTCCAAGTCATTTGGCGTTTTGAGCCCGTTACAGCGTTCTCCCATTGGAAAGCGAAAATACATTGGCTTTCTGCGGCAATTCGGAGGCAAAAGAAGGCATCTTTGAGATCTAAGACTGTGAAGTAAGTAGCCCCGCCCGGAATTAAAGCAAGCAGGTTATATGGATTGGGTACAACTGGATGTATGCTAACAACCGCATCATTGACTGCTCTTAAGTCCTGTACAGGTCGATACTCATCTGTACCGGGCTTTTGAACAGGCAGCAATGGGGTGTTCCAGGGGGAAGTACAGAATTTTAGGATACCATACCGTATGAACTTATCCAGATAGGATTGGATGTTCTTCTTAGCCTTCTGCGGAATGTGATATTGTCTTAGGCTCACTGGATAAACCCCATGTTTCAGTTCAATTTTTATTGGTGGAATATTGCGGGCCAGTCCTGGTGGGTTGTTCTCTGCCCAAACTCCTGGTATGTTAAACAATGTCTCATCACTCCTAGGGTTTTGGCTAGTCAACACTGTATAAAGTCGCCACTCTTCTTCCTTTGGTACGGATAAAGTCATAATACCTGAAGGTCCATTAAACTTTAAGGATGTTGTTCCATTTGGTAGGAACGTAATCTGCGCTTGTAATTTTGATAGCATATCACGTCCCAGCAATTGGACTGGACATTCAGGCATATAAAGGAATTGGTGTTTTACTACGTGGCCTCCCAATGTACAGAGTCGACTTTTAAGAACCGGTTTTTCAGCACTTCTTCCAGTTGCTCCTATCACAGTAATAGTCCTTCCAGATGGAGGAGCAACTAGATTAGTCACCACTGAATGTTCAGCACCAGTGTCGATCATGAACGCACTCCTTTTCCCCCCTATTGATACATCGACCATAGGCTCCGCTCGACCAAGGGGGATGGAGCCCGGTCGGTATCAATAGTCCTCCATGACAGTGTCAGCCAATCCTACAAAGTCCCTACCTTCTCTATCGCGGGACCTTTGCGCTGCTGGAATATACCTGTCTTCCCTAACACTTCCTCTGTTCCCATTACTCCCTCTATAACCATTACTCCCTCCGGGGCCTCCTCTACCTCTCGCTCTACCTCTAAAGTTTCCGTAGCCTGCCCTGGGTTGGTCTCTCTCGTACTGCTCTCTTTGCGGACATTCGTTCCTCCAATGCCCTTCTTCCTTGCAATACGCGCATTGATCCCTACTCAAAGGCTCCCTACTCCATCTATTATTGCCTCTATCTGGGCCCCGTTTATCTACGCCTGCGATCGCTACCGCTAGCATATCAGCCTTTTTACGCATCTTGCGCTCTTCCTCTTTCTTACTTTCTGTATCCCTGTTCATATAGACCTTATTTGCTACCTCCATTAGTTGGGTGATGGACATACCTGCAAACCCTTCTAACTTTTGTAGCTTGCGCTTAATATCTCCGTATGCTTGGCTGACAAAGGCGGAGTTAACCATTCGGGAATTGTCTGCGTCTTCCGGATTAAAGGGGGTATACAAGCGGTATGCCTCCAATAATCGGTCATAAAAGACACTGGGCGCTTCATCGCTTTTCTGGATCACCTCAACTGTCTTCGACATGTTAATGGCTTTCTTTCCTCCGGCTTTCATGCCAGCAATTATAGCGTCTCTATAGGCTCTGAGTTGAACCATATCAGCACCATTTACGTTCCAATCGGGATCGGTGTTGGGATAGTGTGTCGCGGCCCATGCTGCTGGATTGGCTTGGTTCAAAGCACGGGCTCTATCCTCTAATGCTTTAATGGCTGCTTGATTTATTCTTGTCCTTTCCTCATTGTTAAATAAAGTCATTAGTAACTGCTGGCAATCAGCCCATGTCGGATTATGCGTCTGTACTATTGAGGTGAACAGATCAGTCATAGCTTGTGGTTTCTCAGTATACGAGGAATTATGGGTCTTCCAGTTTAAAAGATCGGTTGTGGTAAATGGGACATATACGAAGACTGGGTCAGCGTGTGCCATTTGACCTGCGGCATCGATATAAGCTGACCCGGGATTCAGACGAAGAGGCATCTGATAGTGCTTTAATTGTTGGGCACCAGTCAACTGTCGGGTTTGGATGGGGCTACGTAGAGAGGCGTCAGTCATGGGTTCCGGTCGGGGAGAGATAGGGTATGGGGATGTGGGAGGTCGGTTTTGGGAAAAGGTCGTAAATAAAACACTTCGAGCCGAGCTAGATGAAGCTTGACCGGAAGTCTGAAGTGGCGCCAAATCAGGATATTCGTTTCTAATGGGGGTGGATTCTGGTTCCGGAAGGGGAGATTTAGTACGAGGGGGGGTGGATCCTGTACTGGAGGAGGAAGCGGAAGTGGATGAGGGTAATGAGGGGAGGGGTGCAGGACTTCCTGCGTTTGCGTCACTTCTTCTTAACGGAAAGTAAGGGGGCGGCAAAGGGATCTCGGACTCAGGGGGCGTGTCCAAAATGGGCCTAACACCAGTCCTAGTGGACGAGCAAGTCCTAGCTACCATGAGGCGACACTGCTCCTCGTGGCATGTCTGGAGCCATTTTGGCGAGTCATTTACGGCCTGTCTCCAACAGTCAATATAAGGAAACTGGCCGTAAAGTTCAGGCCTACCCGATACAGCCACGTGTAAGCGCTGTACCAGAGTTGGATCCAAACTGCCACGTGGCGGCCATGCCGCAACCAAAGTAGGCCACTCCCTAGTACACAAAGTGACCAAACGTACAGGAGACATCTTTACCCCAAAATCACAAACTTTGAATCCCTTTTTAAAATTCTTAACCATACATCCTAAGGGATCCGGAATCGTTGACTGCGACGCACCCATACTTAACAATGGAACGTCGTCGACAACGAATACTATACACGCGTACTATTCAACAGTCACACCCGTTTCCTCTGGCAACAGCACCACGTGGTACGGTTACCAAGTGAAACGTACACAATAACAATAAACACTCAGGGAATTCCCGTACACACACAGCTGTTACACCAGTCACTATATAATCAATATTATGCCCTTTGGCGTAACTATACAGTCACCCACGCTATAATTCTCTATATACGAATTACCCGTCTATAACACACCCCAGTAACATCGTCTTTTACAAATAGCGGTTACAGTACGGTTAGCATAGGTCAAAGCACAAGTTAAGGTCACAATACAATTATTAGTGGTTATGGTGTTAAACATGCAATGGACGACAATGATTAGTACTTATTATATAATGTCAGTAAATATACAGGGTTATGGTACCGTGCACTATAATACAGCAACACACTATTAACACTCTCGCTAGACGGCTGAGCTCGCGCTATCTAACAAGATATACACTTTACTAAAACAATCGTTAACACATTTACAATTCCCAACTAAACTATTGGCCAGTACCTTGAATGGACTACCTAAAACTATATACACCCGTTTTGGTTAGCCACACTGCCCAATCACCACATATATAGCGAGCTAGAGAACCGAATTTACACAGGCGCCTCTTAGTCGCACTATCAAAAGTCTAGTGGGTTCCAAATTTACACGCCTTCCCACTTAGCCCAGATAGGATGAGAACTAGCGAACCGAATTTACACAGGCGCCGCTTAGTCTCCCGGTCCCTCCGACCTAGCGAACGTAATATACACCCTAGAACGCTAGTCTAGACAAGACACCGGTGTCCGGCTAGGGCTATTTACACCAGGACCCCGCCTGACTAACCAAATCAAACGGTCTGACTAAAGAGCGTTCGATCGAGCGGTGCGCCTTCGCTCCTTCCCTCCGACAGAGGGGGCAGATACACAGATTCAAAACCCCTTTGGGCCTACCGCACAATCGGTATACCCCTAGTGGGTCCTGCCGTCTAAAACAGCAGTTGTCTTACCTCCTCGTTCCTGAACCTGAGTTCACACTCATCGACGGGGACACCCCAGCACTTCTCACGTAGAGGCCGATGATCTCCTGGACAACAGACCAGTGGCGCCGAGACGAAGGGAGGTCCACGCAGAAGTTCAGGGGTGCAGCCGTAGAGAACGTGGGCAAAGATAGACCGTCTCACGCCTCTGCCTCTCAGCTACCGTTGAACGATGAGCTTCCCGGCCAATGCACCAAATGATACCGGAGAAACTGACGGAAGCCAAGCACAGAGAGATGGACACAGGTTTCTTCAGGAAGGAAGAGATTCTTTATTGGATCACCGATCGGGACTCAGAGGGACTAGCGTCACCAAAATACAGCAAAGTCTGAGTACTGAATACATAGAGTACATTCCTTATATAGCACTGTAGCTCCTCCCACAATTAACTACACCCACACATACCCTTAACCTATTTAATAAATAGAGTCTAAACTCATCCATCCGGTCTAACCACGTGGCTCATCTGATACAAAGGAGAGGGACGCGTAATTCCAGTTCTTACATTCCTGCACCTGGTCAGTACAGTGATAACAGTATCTTAGCTACGTGTAATTAACTAACTGATACTACAAACACATATACATACATATGCCTTGTGGCAATCTTAGCCTGCTAAACTTGTATTTTACTGGAATTACATCACACTCCTACTGTCTCACCTCCGCCTTGTGTACCCCCGCCTATATTATACAAGGCACCAACTATCTCTAATAAAAGTACCTTATTTTTCCACAAGTGTGTATGTGTGTATATATTTCGACACACACAAATGATAAGAAGAGCAGTGCATTAGCACTGATGGATCAAGCAAAGTTTATGGGGGAGGGGGAGATGGTAGGATTTATCAGACCTGTATTCTGATTCTCTGACAGGACTGTCACCCATGCAAGCAGTTTTCTTGTTTATCTCCTCTCTGTCACAGGAAAAAGGAGAATCTTCATACTGTGAGAGAAAAGGTGGAATGGTTGTTGGGGGAAGATACATTAGGCCTGATTTACTAAACGGCAGCCTTTTCACAGTGAGAAGACACCAGCGTCCATACGAAAGCATTGAGAATGCTTTCCTATGAGACTGGCTGAATGCGCGCGCGGCTCTTGCCGCACATGCGCATTCAGCCAGGCATGTCAGAAGAGGGAGGAGATTCACCAGCGCTGAGGGAGCCCGGCGCTGGAAAAAAGGTAAGGGATTAACCCCTTCTTCCCCCTTCAGCGCCACAGGAGTGGGACCCTGAGGGGCACTATAGTGCCAGGAAAACGAGTATGTTTTCCTTCCACTATAGTGGTCCTTTAAGATCACTCTCCTTGATTACTATGGTGATTTCTTATTATTATGCACTGTTCTCTACAATATCACCCAAGCAAGTCTTGATAAATCACCTCCTGTGTTCTAACTCTGACAAAGTTAACCAGAACGTTTACAGGCTTATTTACTAAATTGAGAATCCAAATGTAAGGCCAAGATAGCTGAGCTGAAAGCATCGCTGACTTAGATAATATTCCAGTTCGGCTATTTTTAACTTGAAATTCACTTTGAATTCTCACTTTAGTGAATAGCTCTTTTAGGGAAACAAATATCAGAATCAGAGTGATGATCTGACAGAAGAAGCCTGCATTAATGTAGAGCACAGGATGGAACGCTAATAAAAATAAAGCTGAATGGGTAATTCCACCACAGGGATTCTATTCTCAGTACTGCTATAAAGTGCATTAGATCAGATTGTATTTTTTTTTTTTTTTTTCATTCAAGGTTTGCAGCAGATGCTTTTTCCTCATTAATAATGAATCACTGGTTTTGTGGTGTCATTTTGTAAGAGTTCCTGCATGGAAGGTATTGCCTTGCTACTGCTACACAGCTCAGCTCCATTCAGTAGCCGCAGCGCTGAGCCTGCTGCAAAGTCAGTGCGCTGCATGCAGCCCATTGAAAGTCCAGTGTAGCAGGAGGACTACTAACAACATATCCCAGCTGCTGCACAGCCAATCAGCCGCCCTTCCGCTCCTGACCCATAGAAATCGCCGGCGCAAAAATCCTCAAGAGGCGCTAGGAAGTGAATTTGTGTTAGGACGCTCCTGATTGGATGAGAGGTTAGAGTTGTGGAGCCTGTGCACACTCTGGCACATTGAGATGTCTAGCAGGGGAGCTGGGAGTGTGCAGAGCCCGGGCTGGCACTCAGCGGCTGCACAGGTGAGTGCTGCTACTACCACTACTCCCATCAGTAGGAGGCAGGGAAACAGGAGTCCAGGGACATGTATGAAGTGTATCAGCGCACCCTGTCAGTGTGCTTGACACCCTACTCTCCTCTTCCTGTGGGATTATGATAGGTGTACATGGAGTGTAAAGGGGTTAAATAGTGTTTGCTGCTTTAATAGTGTGTGTATCTGTATAATATGCTCATATAATGTGTGTGTGTGTGCCCCGACTGGTGTACTGCTGGAGTGCTGTGTACATAACAAGTATCTCAGTGATATGTATAGACAGGAATTCACAATTACCTGTGGGTGGAATATTGTATTTATTGATGACACCATGATAACTCTGTGTGTAGACAGTGAGTGCTGGTAACACACTGTTTGTGATGAGCTTTACTACAGATTACACGTTTGAGATGCGCTTGGCTGACACAATTTGCTGAATATTACATAAAACTGCACGGTGCAGTCTGGTGTGTGGGATAGAATGTACCGAGTATGGTAAAATACTCCTACTGCACTGGGTATCCTATATAACAATATGTGTCTTTTCTGATGTGCGGGCTGTGCATTGTAGGTATGAAGTAGAATATGTAGGCTTTGTATACTTGCATACTATAAAGCTTATTTTTCCATTTTTATCAGTGCAAAAAATGTGTATCTGACATAACTATTGAGTGTAAGCACTGTAGTGTGTGTGTGTGTGTGTGTGTGTGTGTGTGGAATTAATGTGGTATCGGGAATCGCAATAAACCGAGGATATTCTAATATGTAGCATTCTGCATGAGGAAACGTGTGGTATCCAATAGACTGCTCTCCAGCTGTATCTGAACTACAGTTCCCAATATGCCCAGCAAACCTCATCATATGATTTGAAGAATAGCTGGAAAGCTACATGTTGGATATCTGTGGGCTATAGTGCCATAGAATCTAGTGCAATACAAACACACTCTATATATCTCCATATATTGGCAGCTAAGTATTATGGACACTGCCTGCTGCCCATAGATGTAAGTTGTGTGAGATTGTGTCGTCATTATTCCAGGGAACTTGAGTGTGTAGAGAAAAACAACCCTCAGGGATTTCCTTGTAGCATGCAGGGTATGCACATGAGCCCAGTAGTTGGTATGTATCCTTCCTGTCCTGCATGTGATAAAAGCATTTCCCAGATGTCTGAAACTTTTCAAGCTGCTGTAATTAACCCCAGTTCAGAATGAAATGTCTTATATGCCTTATATAAAAATATGACCTATATGAAAGTGGACAAGATTGAGAGAAAAATCGTAAAATCGTCACCACCTGAGTATTACTGCAGTGAGACCTGGGGATTTTTTTTTTTTTGTCTTATCTGGTTTTAAATGAATAGCAATAGAAAGCTTCACTGTTGCTTACCCCCTCACACACTTTAAAAAAAAAAAATCAGAAGGGGAATACATCTAAGTGCTCTACAGACTAGGTATTTTGATCTTCTTCATTTTTGAGCCTTGTCTATTAGGAAAGCCCCTTGTCTTCTCTGTTTGTGTCACACCAGATATATATTTCACAGCCATGAATTATAGGGATGTCAATAACAGCAGTGCAACTGATGGGGGAAAAAAATTGCAGATTTTCTATACAATTTCACTCCAGTTACTTACAGTTCTGCACTACAAACAACACCAGAATTTACATGTTCTCCTATACTGCAAGTCAAGCTAAATTTCTGTAAAACCCTTCAACTCTATAGCGTTGCATGACATTAACACACAATATTAGAAAAGATCTTAATTACAGTACATAATGAAAGTGTTTGAGCTGAAGATATCAAGACAACTCACCTAGTTTAGATATGTATGACCTTCAAACTAGCCCCAGGGAATCTGTCAAGAAATTGCAATTTATAGTCCAGAAGCAATCAATAAAGCAATGTTTTGCCTTTCTCCATTCTTACGATCTTGCACTTGACGACATTATAAATATTATTAAATATGTTGATTTTAAATGGGGTGTGTGTGTATATGTGTGTATGTATGTATATGTAATATATATATATATATATATATATATATATATATATATATATATATATATATATCTCACCCGTATGTAGTGAATGATTCTCTGTTCTTTAAAGGAAAAATCTAATGTAATCATTTTTTTTTCCTTTTATTACACAACTAAGGGTAGCTTCAAGATTTTTACACAGACACGAATAAAGATGCAAAGACATACAGATATAAACACAGCCACTCTCAAGTTTATTACCTTTTCAGTGCAGGAGGGTGACTTCTGCTGGCTTGGGCTGTTGGTAGTTAGGAGCTTGCTCTACTGTTCCACCCCACCCTTCCTCACTCCTGCACAGCTTGGTCTATGTCAGCTGGGATGAAGTGACAGGCTGTCACTTTCTCCCAGCTCTGTGATATTAAAGATGCCCGGTCGCGGTTTTAAAGCGCTGCAGTGCACATCCCCTTGACTATACATTGCCCCGGTGTAGCCACACTGGCAACAGTTACACCATTATGGATTTGTATCCGCATACAATGGGGGTATGCATACCACAGGTTGGAAATCGCTGCTTTAAAGGGACATCATAGCATTAGGAATTCAAAAATATATTCCTAGCGCTATAGTGTAACTCAACCAGAAGGCTATTACCCCACCCCCACCACCCCTCCAGTTTAAAAAAAAAAAAAAAAAAAAAGCTTTTACACTTCCCTCTTTCCATCTTTGCCTTTTGACGTGCGCCTTAGGCCTTTCCCATAGGAAAGCATTGAACCAATGCTTTCCTATAGGGATTTTGAAGAGGTTGGCCACCGTCATATAAAGCCTGATTGAAAGTGTGAGGACGTCCAAGGTTGGTTACATATATAGTTACATAGCTGAAAAGAGACTTGCGTCCATCAAGTTCAGCCTTCCTCACATATGTTTTTTGCTGTTGATCCAAAAGAAGGCAAAATAAAAACCCAGTTTGAAGCACTTCCAATTTTGCAACAAGCTAGGAAAAAAAATTCCTTCTTGACCCCAGAATGGCAGTCAGATTTATCCTTGGATCAAGCAGTTATTACCCTACATTGAAAGATTATATCCTTGAATATTCTGTTTTTGCAAGTATGCATCTAGTAGCTGTTTGAACATCTGTATGGACTCTGATAAAACCACTTCTTCAGGCAGAGAATTCCACATCCTGATTGTTCTTACAGTAAAAAAACCTTTCCTTTGCCTTAGACGAAATCTTCTTTCTTCTAGTCTAAACTCATGACCTCGTGTCCTATGTAAAGTCCGGTTTGTGAATAGATTTCCAAACAATGGTTTGTATTGGCCTAGAATATATTTGTATAATGTTATCATATCCCCTCTCAGGCGACGTTTTTCTAAACTAAATAGATTTAAATTTGTTAACCTTTCTTCATAGCTGATATGTTCCATTCCTTTTATTAATTTTGTAGCCCGCCTCTGCACTTTTTCTAGTGCCATAATATCCTTCTTTAGAACAGTTGCCCAAAATTGCACAGCATATTCAATGTGTGGTCTTACCAGTGATTTATAAAGAGGCAAAATGATATTCTCGTCCCGAGAATGAATGCCCTTTATCATGCATGACAATACCCTACTGGCCTTGGCCACTGCTGATTGACATTGCACATTGTTGCATAGTTTGTTGTCTATAACAATTCCCAAGTCCTTTTTGTGTGTTGTTATCCCTAATTCGCTTCCATTAAGGGTATACGTTGCTTGTGTATTCTTTACGCCGAAGTGCATAACTTTGCATTTTTCAACATTAAATTTCATCTGCCATTTGAGTGCCCAGTCCTCCAGTCTATCTAAATCCCTCTGCAGCAAAGTAATATCTTGCTCACATTGTATTGTTTTACAAAGTTTTGTCATCTGCAAACACTGAAACATGACTTTCAATGCTGTCTTCAAGATCATTTATAAACATGTTAAATAGAAGGGGTCCCAGAACAGACCCCTGAGGGACACCACTTGCCACCTCTGTCCAGCTTGAAAATTTACCATTAATGACAACTCTTTGTACTCTGTTTTTAAGCCAATGTTCTACCCAAGAACAAGCATTTTCATCTAGACCGATTTCCTTGAGTTTGAACACTAATCTATTGTGTAGAACTGTATCAAATGCCTTGGCAAAGTCCAAATAGATCACATCCACTGCAACACCCTGATCTATACTTCTACTTACTTCTTCGTAGAATGCAATCAAGTTAGTTTGACACGACCTGTGCTTCATAAAACCGTGCTGATTTTTGCTGATAACCATGTTCTTCTCAAGGAATTCTTGAATATATAATCCCTTGATAACCTTTCAAATATTTTACCAGCCACAGAAGTTAAGCTCACAGGTCTATAATTTCCAGGCAAGGATTTTGAACCCTTTTTGAATATAGGAACCACATCTGCCTTCCTCCAATCCTCCGGAACACTTCCTGAAAGAAAAGAATCTTGAAAGATTAAAAACAGAGGTTCACTTATTTCTACACTTAGTTCCTTAAGTACACGTGGATGGATACCATCAGGCCCTGGAGCTTTGTTTATATTAACTTTCTTTAGTTGCTGCAGCACCTTGTCTTGAGTTAACCAATTACAATTATTCTGCAAGTTTTTAGTAGCAATCATTTGCACATCTATTGCCATGGGTTCTTCCTTAATATATACAGAGGAGAAATAGTTATTTAAAATTCCTGCCTTTTCCTGGTCTTCATTGACTAACACCCCCGTTTCAGTTTTTAGTGTAGCTACACTTTCATTTTTGGGTTTTTTAGAATTTATGTACTTAAAAAATGCTTTAGGGTTGGTTTTGCTCTCTTTAGCTATCATTTTTTCATTTTGAAGTTTAGCAAGTCTAATTGCCTTTTTGCACGCATTATTTGCTTCCTTATATCTTTTATACGATGCATCTGATTTGTCAGATTTTAAATGCCCTTTTCTTATTTTTTTTTATTTTTTTTTAAATTCTTTATTTTGGTCGTGCAGTTATGAAAATTACAAACAAGCTTTCTATAAGTCACAGCGTCATGAACATGCTGCAGTACAATATGTTTAAAACTTGAAGTGACATTTGAGGATCATGCACGTTTTTTTTTATATATGTTTAAACAGGCTTTAACCATCTAGTTGCAACTGAAGAGTTCTGCTAGGCATAAAATAAGGATGGGTAACATAAGATGTTAACATTGAGCTCCGTTAAATGACAAGTACAATATATTAGCTTATACTATGCGGTTGTATACTGTGGGCTTGCTATACATTGCTATGGTAAGTAATAAAGTGGGACATACTAAGAGCAAGGTATATCGAGTAGCCAGTGATGGCTGACATTTTGCACATGTGCACATTCAGGAAGCTAAAGATATGCATGACTTTGGTGTGTTCTATGAGTAAGCTAGTTGGTGACATAGTTAGCAGGTGTATTAGTATCTGATTTGTGGTAGCCAGGTCAACTGCTTATGTGCCTTATGCGTGTAGTAAAAAGATATGCTGGTGTAGTGTGCCCCTAAGTTTGAGGTGTAGTCATGTTGGATCTAAGTGGTAAGCTGTATGCAATATATCACCCTGGCTTGTTTAACATGCATATTTCGGGGCAGGCTCTGGGAGTCGTCTGCATGGCGAGCATGATACCTCGCCGCCATGAGCTAACTTGTGGTTAGCCGATGCCCAGTCTGTTGCGTTGGTGTGGCTGGGTACGATTGTCCATCTGGGCAAGGAACTGGGCAAAGTCCATTTGCAGGTGTCTTGGGTGCCATATACGTGTTGGTCCAAAGCCGCCAGGTCCGGGTACCAAGAGGGTAGAGTCCGCCGGAGTAGGCTGTTGAGTGCCGTCCAGGAAAGCTTGTTGCCGGGTGCCACGTGTATCCCCTCTCTGTGGCTGTCGCGCTGCAGGTTGTGTGAACGACGGGTACGTGGTCGGGCCCGCTGTGGGAGTACCGTGCTTGTTGGCAAAATTGTTATTCCCAGGTAGGAGCAGTCGCTTTGCAGCTTTCCGGCCCTCATCCGCCACGGCCGATAATGGTTCGGCTATGTCGCCGTCTTTGCTTGCCGTTGGCTTGGCTCGTTGGTGGGTAAGAGCTCTTGTGGTGGGCTGCGATGTAGGGTTTGGAAGATGCAGACTCCCTCAACCCCTTGAGTCTCCGTTCGACAGCCTCGTTGTTTGCTGTGGGCTCAATGAGGGAATAGCCTTTCTCTTCGGCCTCGTGGCACTTGGCGTCCGCCATCTTGTGCGCTGCACCCAGGCCCCCGATCGGGGTGGCGATGTTGCTAGGCCTGGACTGCATAGCCACTGGGTGAGGACCGGGATCACCCCCACCGGTCCATAGGGGGGGGGGACAGGGCCGGGTCCGCCCGGTACTGGGCCTCAGGTTGGGTGCCGTCAGGCAGGATAGTGGGGCAGCGGCCGTCCACCCCACTCACCGCCGGCAAGGGCCTCGACTGAGACGACAAAGACCTCACCTCCAGGGGACTGAAACTCGAGGAGCCGGCCTCGCCCTGGATCCAGCGTCCCCTTAGCACTGAGGACCACTGCTGTCGATCTATGGGTAGTTTGTTTTCCATGTTTATTTGCTTTAGGATTTAGTGAGTTGCAGGAGCCGGTCTCACATGCGACCGTCCAGCTCGGCGGTCCGGCCCCGCCCCCCTTTTCTTATTTTTAATCTCGTTTTACTTTTCTAGTAAGCCACATTGGTTTTAATTTGTTTCTTTTATATTTATTTCCCAATGGTACATACTGAGAAATGTACCTTTCTAATATTTGTTGGAAGATGATCCATTTATCCTCAGTGTTCTTTTCACTAAAGAGTTTATGCCAGTCAATATATTGTAAAGCTTTCCTTAACTTATTGAAATTAGCCTTTTTAAAATTATATGTTTTAGTATACCCCATGTGCTTTTGTTTTTTTGAGTTTATTTCAAAGGACACTATATTGTGATCACTATTTCCCAAGCGCTCACCTACTTGAATGTTGGTCAAAAGATCAACGTTGTTTGTTAAAACCAGGTCCAGACAAGCGTCCATTCTAGTTGGTGCTTGTACAAGTTGTGACATGAAGGTGTTATTTAACAAGTTTAAAAACCTAATTCCCTTTGCTGAGCTACTAGTCCCTCTGTCCCAATTTATGTCCGGGTAATTAATTAAAATCTCCAATAATTAAAGTGTTACCCAGATTTGCAGCTTTCTCAATTTGCTCAAACAGCTGTTGTTCCTCGGCAATATTAACATTAGGTGGTTTATAACATATCCCAACCAATAGTTGGTTTCCTGGTTCAAGCAGTTAAACTCTGTAAATGCAGGACGCACCTCTAGTGGCTGGCTGAAACAGTTGCTAGCGGCAGTCTTAACCCTGCAATATAAACAACTGCAAAGTTTAACATCGTAGGGCAAAGGTGAGAGAGACCCTGCACCGAGACTACTTCAATAAGATGAAGTGGTGTAGTGCCTGTAGTGTCCCTTTTAAATATAAGTATGTTTAGAAATCAAAATACAAGATGTATTGCATAGATTTCAGATACGTAAACTGAAATAATTAATACACCTTTTTGAGCTTTTATTCCTTGGCTGCAAAAAAACAAACAAAACAAACACATTTTTTTGCTTCTTGCATAATTGAAATCTTCAGAACAATCTGTGGTAAAGTAGAGAAAGGGATACATGCAGAGGTAAAGACTTGTATAGGGATAGCACAAACACTGGGCAGAGGGGTCCTTATTGCAATGGAGTGTATCCTTTTTAAATTGGATCAGTTTTAAAGCTAATAAAATGGAGACTATTGCGGGTGTGTTTCTATTGAGGGCTTCCTCAGAACTGTGAAGAATTGAAACCTATTTTTTTTTTTTTTAACTGTATTTCAGATAGATACCTTATCAATGTATAGTTATTAAAATTATTACATAAAATAAGCAGCTTTGAGGTCTCTCTATGATCATGAATACAATACTTCTTTTCTTAAAGGGACACTATAGTCACCTGAACAACTACAGCTTAATGTATTTGTTCAGGTGAGATCTATAGTTACCTGCAGGCAATCTAATGTAAACACTGTATTTTCAGAGAAAATACAGTGTTTACATTGATAGGAATACCTCCAGTGGCCGTCATTCAGACTTCCTATCATGTAGGGCCCTAAAAATGCCTTGTACACGTCAGACGTATTAAAATACGTCTGATGTGTGCAGGAGAGAGAAGGCACTGTGTGCGCGCCTTCTCTCTCCTGCATGTCAGCAGAGGAGAGGGGGCGGGCAAAGACCGCAAGCTGAGCTGTCAGTCAGCTCAGGCCGCGCACACCGCGCACAAGCGCGGTAGTGCGCTCAGGACTTCAGAGGGCGGCATTCATGCCGCCCTATAAAGTATGTGCGGCGAATGGAAGCGTATGATTGCTTGCGCCCGCCTATTTCGTCATTTTGACAAATAGGGGGCGCGGCTTCACGAGGCTCCCGGCGCTGGAACCAGGTGAGTAAAATACTCTGCCTGGAGAGTCCCTTTAACTATAATAAAACTTCATGGGTTTAACCTTTTAATTTATCGTATGTTCCCCTGTTTCTTCCCTCCTTCCTGCCCCTACCCCATCCCTATCCAAATTATCCCTATAATAACCCTTTAAATCTCACTTTCTTATCTGACGTGTCCCTATCTTTATTTGGAGAGAGCCCTTTAGTCTCTTTGATTGAACTACTATCGTCATCAATAATTTTTTTGTTTGTTTTTATACGCCTGTTTGACCCATACATTCCCCCTTTTTTTTTTTTTTTTTTTTTTGGTCGGACAAGGAAGGTGGGTGTATGGTAAAACCCCATGCCACCTCATTACATAACATACTATTAATCTCTCTCTCCCCCTCCTTGTTACATTCCATTTACCTGGATGAGAGACTATGATAATTTTATTTAAAAAATTCTAATTTATCTATCCAAGTATCCCAAAATTCTTATTGAGTGTAGCGGTTTTCTAAGCTCACTAAGATGCCTCATTCCATTTTTACTTGCCATATGACTTGTGCCATCACTTCTCGGGTGGATGGGATTTGTACATTTTTCCAATTCCGTGCTATCAGTAATTTGGCTACTGGAATGATGTGTAAAATTAACATTGAATCCCTTATCTTAATTTTTGACTCAAATTTTAATAAGATTATTCACTAATCCATTGTTAATTTATTTTCTGTCATTTAGTTTATGTAATTATATCTTTCCAATAAGTATATATCGGTTGGCAGTACCACCTTATGTGTAATAAGGTGCCCTTATCAATGTTGCACCGCCAACATCTATTTAACCCCTTAAGGACACATGACATGTGTGATATGTCATGATTCCCTTTTATTCCAGATGTTTGGTCCTTAAGGGGTTAATGTATTTGGATATATTTTAGTTAGAAAATTCGGTGTCAGGTACCATCTATTTGAAAGTTTAAATGGTAAATCTGTCAAATTTAAGCAGTGGACGTTTATATAATTTTTTTTTTAAATTAACTTTTCCAAACTCATCTACTTGTATATGAAGATCTTTTTCCCACTTTTCAATTGCTCTGGAAAGTTTATCATGTCTTAGCTTATATAAGACTTTAACAGATTTAGACAGCATATTATTTTTATTTTATTTTTTTTGATTCGACAAGTTGAATAATCCCATCTATTTTAAACTCCCTATTCTTAATTATATACACTGAGACAAACCCTTAAATTCTAAGGAAGTTAAAGATATCATTTGGTGGGATACAGAAATCCTCACCTATTTGTTGAAAGGGCTTGATTTTATACCCCTTTGTTATATCTATGATTTTATTTATTCCCTTGCTCTTCCAAGAGTTGATCTTCATATTATTTAGCATGTCATTAATCACTAAGATTGGTAGTGCATCTATTGTTCTATTCTTTAGTCAGATCTTTTTTTCCAAATATATCCCACCGACCTGCTAGATCTCTAATTATGTGATTTGGATCTTGCCTCAGCTATAAAGTTTTTATTGAGATTTAAAATCCAGAATAGAGCGGATAAATTATCTACCCCTGTGCTGTCCTTCTCTATTGGATACCATTTTTCCTTTCCTGCGGATGTATTCTGTGATAACATTATATGAAACAGTGTACTGACCTGATAACATTGATGGATTTCTGGGCAACTCAAACCCCCATCTTGTCTTATCCTTGCTAAATTTTTCATTTTTACTCTTGGTTTTTTTTTGTTTGTTTTTTTTTCCATCCCAGACAAATTTTAAAAAAGAGGCATGTAACATTAGTAACCAATTTTGGGGAACGTTGAGAGGGCTCATTCTCCATAAATAGCCATTTTGGTAAGATATAAGCCCTTAGTATATTGATTCTGCCCAACCACGAGAATCCCAACCCCGTAAGTTTTATTTAGCTTCTATCAACTGTTTTACTTCTGATGTAATGGTTATACCCAAATATTTCAAAACATTTTGTCCTTTAGAAGTCCAAAATTTTTTAGAAGGAGATTAACTGATCTCTTACTCATGTTCTTGGCTATAACTACTGATTTGTCTAAATTTTGTTTTATAACCCGATACTTGAGTACCTATTTATATCTTTTAACACTTCCGGAAGAGGTCTCTGGCTCTTCAAGAATCAGTAATATATCGTCCGCATAGATATTGAGTTTAACCTGTCCCAATGGAGCCTGTAATTTATTTTGTCTTATAACAATGGCTAGCGGTTCTAATACGAATATGTATAACAGTGGGGAGAGGGGGCATCCCTGCCTTGTCCCGTTGTTAATGTTAAAAATTTGAGAGGTAAATCTGGATCCCATGACTTTTGCCTGTGGAGAGTCATAGAGAGCAGATACCGCTCTTTGAATTGGACCTGTAGATTAGGGATGCACCGAAATTTTAAATTATGGTCCGAAACCGAAAATTTAGAATGCCCTTGACCGAAAACCAAATTTTTTTTTTTTCCCCAAATGATTTAAAAAAAAAAGTTTTCCTATAATTTTATTAATATTAGACTTTTTAATTAATTTAATATGAAAAACTTCCCTTCTCCTTTAGTGGTCCCCCCCCCCCCCTTAATGTTCCTCTCTCCCCCTCCCCTGTCCCATAGTGTTCTTTTCTTCCCCCCTCCCCTGTCCCATAGTGTTCTTTTCTTCCCCCCTCCCCTGTCCCGTAGTGTTCTTTTTCCTTTCAGATTAGAGGCAGTGCTTACACCATAGGGATATCCAATCTGGAGGGAAAAACAGGCAGGCAAATCTCCAAACATTTTAACCCCTCCCCTAATTACCTCCTTTCCAATAAGTAGCAGCTCCTCCTGATCATCCCCAGTTCTTTGCCTGCCTTCGGCAGGGGAGGTTATGCAGGAAGGTTCTCCAGGAAGCAGGTGAGAAGGGCTGAGGCTCGGGAGGCTCTGCTTCCTTGATGTTCAGGGTAAGTAGCGTTTAACACGCCGGACGGCGTGGTCCCTCAGAATTTATTCCGTCTCTTGCCGTGCCAGGTGCCGGTCTGACGAAGGACGCAGGCGTGCGTCGGCTGGGAGGTCCTGTCGGTGGAACGCACACACAGGTTGCGTTGCGTTCCACCAGGGAGTCGCAGAGCGCTATGCACATGCGCAATGCGAACCTAGATTCAGGCGCCAAATTTGAACTGGGCGTTTTTGTTTGGTTACAGGACTTAAAAGGAGCATCCCCAGCAGCAACCTCTGTTTGCCAGGAGCTCTCAGAACGGTTTGCAATGTGTGTTTCTCACCTGCCCTCCAACACACTCTCGGGCCATTTAAGGTAAGACTGATTAAGTTTTTATTTAAATGGTTCTAGCCTGAATCTTTAGGGAAAAATTTTGTTTATTTTCCCTTGTTTGTTTTCTGTTCCCAGTATATAATCCTGAAAATTTGGATAAAGTTGCTGAGAAGGGGAAATGTACATCTAGCCAAGCATTTAATGTGCTCTGTGTGTGGCCATCTTATGCCAGATGGTTGTAAAAAGAAAACTTTGCTCTGTGTGTTCAAAGAAGCTTCAGAGGAAGCACAAAGAACAGTAATGTCCACTTTATCAGCTGGTGGCAACAAAGTATGCAGCGAACAGTTGTGGATATGTGGTCAGCAGCATTACAGACAATCCAGGCTTCGGTTGCCCAGGATTCTCAGCTTGTAATACATGCTAACAAAAAGCCTAACATCTTGGGAAGTTCCGATTCTAGTTTGGAACTAGTGGTTCTGAGTATGGCGATAATTCAGCAGTGCCTCATCAAATGAGGAATCTGCATTCCCAGTAGAATCCATTTGGGGAATTGATTAAAGAAGTGCAGTTGCATTTGAACTTGAAGAAACAGGGTAAAAGTCCTATAGGTTTCTTTTTCACCCACAGATTGGGGTATTGATTTAAAAGAATGGAAAATTCCCAGGTCACATGCTGTTTATTGGCTAGACAGTTTTTATTTCTCTCTTTCCATAGAAGCGGTACAAGACTGTATGCTGGATACTGTCCCTGTAGTGGGCGTTCCTATTGCTCGAATAGGTAAGAAAACTTCATTACCAATTGGAGTTTCAAGCGGCCTCAAGGAGGTCATGGTTGAACGCATGGACTCCTCCTTAAAGATGTTGTTCATCTCTTCGGCAGCTCAAGCTAAAGCTTTGATTACGGGGTCATCCGTTGCCAAGGCCCATATTTCTTTGGTTGGAAGAACTAGAAAAGGAAGACCCGTTAAGGCTATATTAAAATATCAGTATGGCATCTGATTTTTAGTGGATGCCTCTGCAGAAAGCCTGTAGTTATCGGCCAAGAATATAGGTATTTCAACAGTCGCCAGAAGAGCACTTTGGCTTAGAAATTGGTCAGCAGTGCGACACCTGATAATTCACTGTGTGAACTATCTTTTGAACCTGGAAGACTTTTCGGTTCAAAGCTGGATGAGTTGTTGAAACAGGTGAAGGAAGGAAGGAAAGCTTTACCAGTATCGTATGGGAAGCAGTTAGAAGCCGTAACGCAGAGACACTTCCCTCATTTAGAAGTTCCTCTCTTAGAAACTATTTCAAGGGTCAACAGAAAGAGCCTTTGATTATAGGAAGAAGTATCGACTCTGTTACTAAAAGAGTGGTGGAAGAAGTTCCTCTAAAGGAAGACATCAAGGCACCTATTCAGACTTTTCTTGGTGCCAAAACCAGATGGTTCGTTCGGACCTATCCTAGACCTAAAGGCCGTAAACAAGCGGATTATCATAAAGAAATTCCTCATGGAAACAGTAAAGTCGGCGGCTCTGCTTATGCACCCATAAAATTGGTTTGCTTCCCTGGATTTGAAAGATGCCTATCTTCATGTACCCATAGCAGAATCCAGCAAAAGTTTTCTACGGATGCGGTGTGCTGCCAATTGGTAACTATACATTACCAATTCAGAGCACTACCTTTCGGCCTGGCATCAGCGCCCAGAGTATTCACATAGCTTCGAGTAGTAGTTCAAGCTTTCTAAGAAGTATGGGCATCGCTGTCATTCCATATTTGGACGACTGGCTGTTGTTTGCAGAGTCCCAAGTTCATCTACAGTTAGACCTGGGGACAGCCATCAAATCGCTGGAAAAGCATGGCTGGCTAATAGATTTCAACATATCGGAACTAGTGCCAGTTCAAAGGATCCAGTTCTTGGGTCTATTTTTGGATTCTATCGCGATGAAGTTATTCCTGCCAGAGGGGAAGATACTAAAAGATCAAGC
Source organism: Pelobates fuscus (assembly GCF_036172605.1). Taxonomy (NCBI): domain Eukaryota; kingdom Metazoa; phylum Chordata; class Amphibia; order Anura; family Pelobatidae; genus Pelobates; species Pelobates fuscus. The sequence continues at coordinate 280,446,625 of NC_086317.1, forward strand.
GGTTAATCCGGAATCTCTGAGAAAAAAGTATGTTTTCAATCAGAGATGCCAGGTGCCTGCTGGGTCTGTTTACAGCCTCAATCCCGGCAGTCGCTTGGGCAATAGCCAGAATGAGACCTCTACAAAGTTACATTCTGCAGGTCTGGTATCGACAGGAACTCGGCCTAGATAGGCTGATGAGGTTTAACGATCTAATTTGAAAAGTCTGCAGTGGTGGACATTTTCTCGATTCCTCCACGAGGGTCTGTCTTTCCGGATGAAGTCCTTTACTATCATATCAACAGACGCCTCTGCGCTGGGCTGGGGGGCCCATCTGGAAGACGTATAGAAGCAGGGGTCCTGGCAAGAAAAGGATATGAGAAGTTCCTCGAACTTCAGGGAATTTAAGGCCGTTTGGATGGCACTCTTGGCGTTTCAGTTTCTCATCAAAGTTCAACATATTCGAATTCGTTCAGACAATCGAACGACAGTGGCGTATTTGAACATACAGGGAGGTACGAGATCAACAAGATTAGAAAGCTTTTGTTCAATAATCATGCTGTGGGCAGAAGTGCACCTGATGTCAATCTCTGCAGTTCACATTTTAGGAAAGTTCAATGTGGTGGCAGATGCCCTGAGCAGGCATCATTTGAAACAAGCAGTTTGGTCCCTGTCATGCAGAACTTTCAAGTTCAGCACAGTCCGCTTCGGTGTTCCGGAGATAGACCTGAGGGCACTCAGAGTGAACAGGAAGACAAGACGTTTTGCATCCCTAACTCCAGCAGACAGGCCGGATTTCATAGATGCCCTGTCATTACCATGGAAGTTCAACCTGGCATATAGCTTCCCGCCAGTAGTGATTATTCCCAGAATACTTCAAAAAAGTAAGGCTGGGAAATGTAAGTATTATCCTAATCCGTCCAGGGTGGCCAAGAAGTAGTTGGTTCTCGGTTCTCCTGAACTTTCCGGGGGCCACCTTTTGGAAGCTTCCTCTTTTCAGGAGTAATTCTAGAGGACGCCATGGTGCCTCTTCCGGCCCTTCGGAGATTCCGATTGACGGCCTGGTTTCTGGACTCCAGATTTAGAGTGTAAAGGTCTGGATCCTGAAGTTATAAAATTTTTTTTTTTTGTTGGCATCTACTTCAAGGTTCTACGTTAGGATTTGGAAGTTTCAGCGATGTTGTAGGTTTGAAGTCAAACCTGTTTCCGCGTCCATCCAGAAGATTCTATGCTTCCTTCAGATGAGATTGGCAAAGGTCTTAAACCTGCTTCATTTAGTTTACATGTTTCTGCTATCGGTTTCTTCTCCCTCAGATGTTTCACCTCGAATTTTCTGATTTCAAGGTTCTTCAGAGCTCCGACACGTTTGGTGCCCTTTGTTAGGGAAACCTGTCCTCCCTGGGATCTGAATTTGGTCCTTTCCGCGCTTTGAGTACCGCCTGTTGAACCATTGGAAGATGTTTTCTTTGGATACCGTTTTCCTTTGATGGCTATTCGTCAGCTAAAAGATTATGTGAGCTCCGAGCGTTTCGGGAGTATTTTCCCTTTTTGGTTTTCATCAGGACAATGAGGTTCTGAAGCTCGATCCTTCAGGTATCACTAAAGTTTTTTTCTTTTGCCAATGTCAACCGAGAAGTGGTTTTGCCGACCTTGTGTCGGAATCCGTCTAATGCCTTGGTAAGTAATTTTCTCTGCTTAGACGTAACGATAGGTCTTTGGCAATATCTAAAGCTACGGAATCCTTCCGTTAGGATATCGGTGTGTTTGTCTTGTTCATAGGCACACAGAAAGGTATGTTGGTTTCGCAGAGTTCTCTGGCTAGATGACTGAAGGATTGTATTCTGTTATCTTATTCTAAGAGTGGCTCGGAATTTGCAGGCCCTATAAA